>NC_052166.1:3589834-3614657 GCF_902713615.1 Scyliorhinus canicula
GTCTCTCCTCTCTGTATCTCTCTCTCTGTCTCTCTCTTCCTCTCTCTGTCTCTCTCTCTCTGTCTCTCTCTCTCTGTCTCTCTGTCTCTCTCTGTCTCTCTCTCTATCTCTCTGTCTCTCTCTCTCTATCTATCTCTCTGTCTCTGTCTCTCTCTGTCTCTCTCTGTCTCTCCCTCTGTCTCTCTCTCCCTCTGTCTCTCCCTCTGTGTGTGTCTCTCTCTCTCTCCCTCTCCCCTCTCTCTCTATGTCTGTCTCTGTCTCTCTCTCTGTCTGTCTCTGTGCGAATCGAGGAACACGATTGGGTGGAGAATGGTGTGTGCTGGGTGTGTTAGAGGGGATTGCTGATATGCGGCTGCAGTTTATCAGGGTCTCAATCCCGACCCCGGCCAATCCAAACCGTTTTTATTGGAATGGGTTGTGTTCCATGTGGTGCCAGCTCCAGCCCGGCAGCGGTTGGTGGATTGGTCTGGGAACAGCACCGATTTCGTTCATAAGATTTCGGAGCAGAATTAGGCCATTTGGCCCATCGAGTCTAATCCGCGTTTCGATCATGGCTGATCCCATCCTGGCCTCAACTCCACCATCCAGCCCGTTCTCCATAACCCTTCAGCCCGTTACCAATTGAAAATCTGTCTCACTCCTCAAAGTTACTCACTGTCCCAGCATGCACTGCACTCCGGGGTAGCGAATTCCACGGACTCACGACCCTTCGGGAGAAGTAGTAGTCGTGGGAGACCACGGATTCAGTCCCAGGATCAATACAGTCTCAGGAACAGATAAACCCACCCATAATCTCTCAAATGGAGAATCCCACCCTCTCTCTCTCTCTCTCTCTCTCTCTCTCTGTCTCGCTATCTCTCTCTGTCTCCCTGTGTCTCTGTCTCTGTCTGTCTCTCTCTGTCTCTCTCTCTGTCTGTCTCTGTCTGCCTCTCTCTCTGTCTCCCTGTGTCTCTCTCTCTGTCTGTCTCTCTCTGTCTCTCTCTCTGTCTCCCTGTGTCTCTCTCTCTGTGTCTCTCTCTCTCTGTTTCTCCCTCTCTGTCTCCCTGTGTCTCTCTCTCTGTCTGTCTCTCTGTGTGACTCTCTCTCTCTGTCTCCCTGTGTCTCTCTCTCTGTCTCTCCCTCTCTCTGTCTGCCTCTCTCTCTCCCTCTCTATCTCCCTGTGTCTCTGTCTTTCTAACTCTCTCTGCCTCTCTCTCTCTCTGTCTCTCTCGATCTGCCTCTCTCTCTGTCTCTCTCTCTGTCTCCCTGTGTCTCTGTCTTTCTATCTCTCTCTCTCTGCCTCTCTCTTCCTGTCTCTCTCTCTTTCTCTGTCTCCCTGTCTCTCTCTCTCTCTCTCTCTCTCTGTCTTACTCTCTGTCTCCCTGTGTGTCTCTGTCTCTGTCTCTGTCTCTCTCTCTGTCTCCCTGTGTGTCTCTGTCTCTGTCTCTCTCTCTCTGCGCCTCTCTGTCTCTATTTCTCTCTCACTTTGTCTTGTTCTTTTCCTCCCGCTCTGCCTCGCTATCTTTCTGGCTCCCATTTCTCAAGCAGCCTCCTTCTCACTTTAGCCCCTCCCACTCTCTATTTCTGCCATCCTTTATCTTTTCTTATATGAATCTAGAGTACCTGTGATGATATACATAAACAATCATGTAAATATTAATAGATACGACCTCCAACCAGCAGGTGGCGGTAAAGAACAACCATGTGACACTGTTACCACAGGGAGTCTGGAGATAGTTGTCGTAGTGGATTTGTAGTGGCACTTAGATAATTTAATAATAGTGATATAGTAGTTAGTAGATTTTGATAGTTTTCTTATTGTTATCAGACCCACGTTATTGTTCAACAAAAACATTCAACTAGTAATGAACTCGGCGTTCTCTAGTGTACTAATTCCGTCCAGCCAAGTACCAGAACATAACATGGTACCAGGATTGGTTCTGAAGATAGAAGAAGACCAGAGACTAAGATAATAAAGAAGAAGAAAAAAATTCTACTAACCACGTAGAGAACTGACAGAATATAACTCGACGCACTGCGAGCCATCAAAGTCAATGATGGTGGGCGGACTGGTGGCACAGTGGTTAGCATTATTGCCTCATGGCGCTGAGGTCCCAGGTTTGATCCTGGCTCTGGGTCACTGTCCGTGAGGAGTTTGCACATTCTCCCCCTGTTTGCGTGGGTTTCTCCCCCACAACCCAAAGATGTGCAGGGTGGGTGGATTGGACACGCTAAATTGCCCCTTAATTGGAAAAAATAATTGAGTACTCTAAATTTTTTTTTTTTAATGTAAATAATTGAAATAATTATGCACATCATAGGTATTGTATATGAACACAGTGGTTAGCACTGATGCTTCACTACTCCAGGGTCCCAGGTTCGATTCTCTGCTCAGATCACTGGCTGTGTGAAGTTTGTACTTTCTCCCCCCATCTCTGTGGGTTTCCTCCGGGTGCTCCAGTTTTCTCCCACAGCCCAAGGATGTGCAGGTTAGGTGGATTGGCTGTGCTAAATTGTCCTTAGTGCCCCAAAAGGTTAGGTGGGGTACCAGGGATAGGGTGCAGGTGTGGGTTTAAGTAGGGTGCTCTTTCCAAGGGCCGGTGCAGACTTGATGGGCCAAATAGCCTCCTCCTGCACTGTAAATTCTATCATTGTATGTAAATATTGTTCATTTCCAAAGGAAAGGGGATGTGCTGATATGCATAAGCAATCATGTAAATATTAACAAATATGACCTCCAACCAGAAGGTGGCAGTAAAGAACAGGCAAGTGACACTGTTACCTCAGGGCGTCTGCAGATGGTCGTTGCAGTGGTTAATCACATTTGTAGTAGCTGTTGGATAAGTTAATAGTAATGTAGTAGACAGTAGATTTTATTTTTATTGTTATCTGACCCACGTTATTTAACAATAAACATTTAACTAGCTACGAACTAGGCATTCTCTGGTTCACTAATTCTGTCCAGTCAAGCACCAGAACGTAACTGTACCCAATTATTTTATATTCCAATTAAGGGGCAATTTAGCGTGGCCAATCCACCTAACCTGCGTATCTTTGGGTTGTGGGGGTGAAACCCACGCAGACACGGGGAGAATGTGTAAACTCCACACGGACAGTGACCCAGGGCTGGGATGGAACCCGGGTCCTCAGCACAGCGAGGCAGCAGTGCTAACCACTAGCGCCACCGTGCTGCCCCGCTGCCATCCTTTATCACCTCTCCTTCTTCCTCTCTGCTCTTTTGCAGCTCAGTGTTTCACCCTCACCTTTTCCCTGACACTATTTCTTCTCTCTTTTCCCTCTGTCACTCCATCTTTCTGATCACAGTGAGAAGTCTTACAACACCAGGTTAAAGTCCAACAGGTTTGTTTCAAACACGAGCTTTCGGAGCGCAGCTCCTTCCTCAGGTGAATGGAGAGGACTTTAACCTGGTGGTGTAAAACTTCTTACTGTGCTCACCCCAGTCCAACGCCGGCATCTCCACATCATCTTTCTGATGGGGTGGACTCTATGAAAGGGGTCTCTGATGGGGTGGACTCTCTATGAAAGGGGTCTCTGATGGGGTGGGCTCTCTATGAAAGGGGTCTCTGATGGGGTGGACTCTCTATGAAAGGGGTCTCTGATGGGGTGGGCTCTCTATGAAAGGGGTCTCTGATGGGGTGGGCTCTCTATGAAAGGGGTCTCTGATGGGGTGGGCTCTCTATGAAAGGGGTCTCTGATGGGGTGGGCTCTCTATGAAAGGGGTCTCTGATGGGGTGGGCTCTCTATGAAAGGGGTCTCTGATGGGGTGGGCTCTCTATGAAAGGGGTCTCTGATGGGGTGGGCTCTATGAAAGGGGTCTCTGATGGGGTGGGCTCTCTATGAAAGGGGTCTCTGATGGGGTGGGCTCTCTATGAAAGGGGTCTCTGATGGGGTGGACTCTCTATGAAAGGGGTCTCTGATGGGGAGACTCTCTGATGGGGGAGACAGTTTTATTCTAAGGTGTATTTTACTGGTTGAAGTTCCTTTGCGATGTTGACACATTACATTCTGAGCATTCCTGCGGGAACGCTGCCCTCATTTGCCAGGCAGGCCGTGACAGGCTCCGGCTTGACATCCCCGTCTGGTATGACAAGATTTCGGAACTAAAACACGGAGAGGGAAAGCCTAAGACTAAAGAGAGGCATGTGAAGCGAGGCCCAACAACAATGTCTGAGAGTCAGCCCTGACCTCGTGTCTCTGTCTGGATTGTCCCTCCCTTCCATTGTACACTTCCAACACGCTGTTTGTTAACTCCGTCAAGGGCCGAACAAGCCTGCTGGCGATTAGACGTGGGAACTGTTGACATCGATGGCCTGAAGCCTGTCAGGGAGTAAACAGGCTGGAATACTGTTAGCATAGGCCTGAGGCCTGAGGCCTGAGGCCTGTTGCAGTGAAAGAACTATCCAGCTATCAGAGAGTGAACAGGCCAGATCTGTAGGCCTGTCAGGGAGTGTTGGGATATGCCTGAGGCCTGCTGGTGAATGAACTGCAGGCCTCAGGCCTAATGGTAACTGAGAGGCCTGAAGCCTGTCAAGGAGTGCATAGGCCAGAGGGCGATCGCAACGAAGCTTGAGGCATGTTGGCAATCTGAAGTGGCTAAAGTGTGAACTGAATAGGGACACTTGTCGAGTACCTCTTAATGAAGCTTGAGATGCTTGTCACCATCCAGGACAAAGCAGCCCTCTCCTCCCCCCGCTCGATCGACACGCTAACCCCCACCTTCAACACCCACTCCCTCCACCCACCGACGCACAGCGGCAGCCGTGTGTACCGTCTACAAGATGCACGGCAGCCACTCGCCAAGGCTCCTTCGACAGCGCCGCCCAAACCCACCACCTTTACCCCCTAGAAGGACGAGGGCAGCGGACGCCACGGGGAACACCCACCGCCTGTAAGTTCCCCCTCCGAGCCCCACCCGCCCCACACACACACCATCCCGACTTGGAAATATATCGGCCGTTCCTTCACTGTCGCTGGGTCAGAATCCCGGAACTCCCTCCCTAACAGCACGGTGGGTGTACCTACACCACACGGGGACTGCAGCGGGTTCAAGATGGCGGCTCACCCACCACCTTCTCGAAGGGGCAATTAGGGATGGGGCACGAATGCTAAGCCCAGCCCGTAACACTCACATCCAATAAATGAATTAGAATGAAACAGAGCTGAGGCCAGAGAGAAATATTCGGCTACTTCGAGGGTGCATGGTAATTACAAGTGTTCTTCTTCAGCCTCCTCAAGTAGATGATAGGATTGGAGAAGGTTTCAGAGATAGGGAGGGTTGTAGGGGCTGGAGGAGGTTACAGAGATTGGGAGGGTGGTAGGGGCTGGAGGAGGTTACAGAGATAGGGAGGGTTGTAGGGGCTGGAGGAGGTTACAGAGATAGGGAGGGTTGTAGGGGCTGGAGGAGGTTACAGAGATAGGGAGGGTTGTAGGGGCTGGAGGAGGTTACAGTGATAGGGAGGGTTATAGGGGCTGGAGAAGGTTACAGAGATAGGGAGGGTTGTCGGGGCTGGAGGAGGTTACAGAGATAGGGAGGGTGGTAGGGGCTGGAGGAGGTTACAGAGATAGGGAGGGTGGTAGGGGCTGGAGGAGGTTACAGAGATAGGGAGGGTGGTAGGGGCTGGAGGAGGTTACAGAGATAGGGAGGATGGTAGGGGCTGGAGGAGGTTACAGAGATAGGGTTGTAGGGGCTGGAGGAGGTTACAGAGATAGGGAGGGTTGTAGGGGCTGGAGGAGGTTACAGTGATAGGGAGGGTTATAGGGGCTGGAGGAGGTTACAGAAATAGGGAGGGATGTAGGGGCTGGAAGAGGTTACAGAGATATGGAGGATTATAGGGGCTGGAGGAGGTTACAGAGATAGGGAGGGTTGGAGGGACTGGAGGAGGTTACAGAGATTGGAAGGGTTGTAGGGGCTGGAGGAGGTTACAGAGATAGGAAGGGTTGTAGCAGCTGGAGGATGTTACAGAGATAGGGAGGGTTGTAGGGGCTGGAGGAGGTTACAGATGTAGGGAGGGTTGTAGGGGCTGGAGGAGGTTGCAGAGATAGGGAGCGTTGTAGGGGCTGGAGGAGGTTACAGAGATATAGATATAGAACAGTACAGCACAGAACAGGCCCTTCGGCCCTCGATGTTGTGCCGAGCAATGATCACCCTACTCAAACCCACGTATCCACCCTATACCCGTACTTTTTAGGACACTACGGGCAATTTAGCATGGCCAATCCACCTAACCCCGCACATCTTTGGACTGTGGGAGGAAACCGGAGCACCCGGAGGAAACCCACGCACACACGGGGAGGACGTGCAGACTCCGCACAGACAGTGACCCAGCCGGGAATCGAACCTGGGACTCTGGATAGGGAGGGTTGTAGAGGCTGGAGGATGTTACAGAGATAGGGAGGGTTGCAGGGGCTGGAGGAGGTTACAGAGATAGGGAGAGTTGTCGGGGCTGGAGGAGGTTACAGAGATAGGGAGGGTTGTAGGGGCTGGAGGAGGTTACAGAGATAGGGAGGGTTGTCGGGGTTGGAGGAGGTTACAGAGATAGGGAGGGTTGTTGGGGCTGGAGGAGGTTACAGAGATAGGGAGAGTTGTAGGGGTTGGAGGCAGTTACAGAGATAGGGAGGGTTGTAGGGGCTGGAGGAGGTTACAGATAGGGAGGGTTGTAGGGGCTGGAGGAGGTTACAGAGATAGGGAGGGTTGTAGGGGCTGGAGGAGGTAACAGATAGGGAGAGTTGTAGGGGATGGAGGAGGTTACAGAGGTAGGGAGGGTTGTAGGTGCTGGAGGAGGTTACAGATAGGGAGGGGTGTAGGGGCTTGAGGTTACAGAGATAGGAAGGGTTGTAGGGGCTGGAGGAGGTTACAGAGGTAGGGAGGGTTGTAGGGGCTGGAGGAGGTTACAGAGATAGGGAGGGTTGTATGGTTGGAGGAGGTTACAGAGATAGGGAGGGTTGTAGGGGCTGGAGGAGGTTACAGAGATAGGGAGGGTGTAGGGCTGGGGGAGGTTACAGAGATAGGGAGGGTTGTAGGGGCTGGAGGAGGTTATAGAGATAGGGAGGGTTGTAGGGGCTGGAGGAGGTTACAGAGATAGGGAGGGTTGTCGGGCTGGAGGAGGTTACAGAGATAGGGAGCGTTGTAGGGGCTGGAGGAGGTTACAGAGATAGGGAGGGCTGTAGCGGCTGGAGGAGGTTACAGAGATAGGGAGGGTTGTCCGGGCTGGAGGAGGTTACAGAGATGGGGAGGGTTGCAGGGGCTGGAGAATGTGACAGAGATAGGGAGGGTTGTAGGGGCTGGAGGAGGTTACAGAGATAGGGAGGGTTGTAGGGGCTGGGGGAGGTTACAGAGATAGGGAGGGTTGAAGGGGCTGGAGGAGGTTACAGAGATAGGGAGGGTGTAGGGGCTGGAGAATGTGACAGAGATAGGGAGGGTTGTTGGGGCTGTAGGAGGTTACAGAGATAGGGAGTGTGTAGGGCTGGAGGAGGTTACAGAGATGGGGAGGGTTGCAGGGGCTGGAGAATGTGACAGAGATAGGGAGGGTTGTAGGGGCTGGAGGAGGTTACAGAGACAGGGAGGGTTGAAGGGGCTGGAGGAGGTTACAGAGATAGGGAGGGTTGTAGGGGCTGTAGGAGGTTACAGAGATAGGGAGGGTTGTAGGGGCTGTAGGAGGTTACAGAGATAGGGAGGGTTGTAGGGGCTGTAGGAGGTTACAGAGATAGGGAGGGTTGTAGGGGCTGTAGGAGGTTGCAGAGATAGGGAGGGTTGTAGGGGCTGTAGGAGGTTACAGAGATAGGGAGGGTTGTAGGGTCTGGAGGAGGTTGCAGAGATAGGGAGGGTTGTAGGGGCTGTAGGAGGTTACAGAGATAGGGAGGGTTGTAGGGGCTGTAGGAGGTTACAGAGATAGGGAGGGTTGTAGGGGCTGTAGGAGGTTACAGAGATGGGGAGGGTTGTAGCGACTGGAGGAGGTTACAGAGATAGGGAGGGTTGAAGGGGCTGGAGGTGGTTACAGAGATAGGGAGGGTTGTAGGGGCTGGAGGAGGTTACAGATAGGGAGGGTTGTAGGGACTGGAGGAGGTTACAGAGATAGGGAGGGTTGTAGGGGCAGGAAGAGGTTACAGGGATAGGGAGTGTTGTAGGGGCTGGAGGAGGTTACAGAGATAGGGAGGGTTGTAGGGGCTGGAGGAGGTTACAGGGATAGGGAGTGTTGTAGGGGCTGGAGGAGGTTACAGAGATAGGGAGGGTTGTAGGGGCTGGAGGAGGTTACAGAGATAGGGAGGGTTGTAGGGGCTGGAGGAGGTTACAGAGATAGGGAGGGGTGTAGGGGCTGGAGGAGGTTACAGAGATAGGGAGGGTTGTAGGGGCTGGAGGAGGTTACAGAGATAGGGAGGGTTGTAGGGGCTGGAGGAGGTTACAGAGATAGGGAGGGTTGTAGGGGCTGGAGGAGGTTACAGAGATAGGGAGGGTTGTAGGGGCTGGAGGAGGTTACAGAGATAGGGAGGTGGCGAGGTCAGACTTGAAAACAAAGGTGAGAATCTGCGAATGAGGCCTGATGGGTGAATGGGTTCTCAGGACGAGTTTGGACAGGACTGCAGAGTTTTGGATGAGCTGACGTTTCCGGAGAATGGAGGATTCGGATGGAACATTACCTGTTTCGTTTTGGATTCTGCTCCGCAGAAAACCAGTGAATGTGGGTGTCAGGGCCTGCAGTCTTCCTGCCCAAACTCTGGGTGGCGCTGTTCACCACTAATGTTGAGCATGGCAACTGCATGTTGTGCTGAGGGAGCGCCGCACTGTCGGAGGGTCAGTGCTGAGGGAACACAGCACTGTCGGAGGGTCAGTGCTGAGGGAGCACTGCACTGTCGGAGGGTCAGTGCTGAGGGAGTGCCGCACTGTCGGAGGGTCAGTGCTGAGGGAGCGCCGCACTGTTGGAGGGTCAGTGCTGAGGGAGCGCTGCACTGTCGGAGGGTCAGTTCTGAGGGAGCGCCGCACTTTCGGAGCGTCATTACTTAGAGGGCAGTGGGATTAGTTTGGGATTGATACAGGGCTATGGGGAGAGAGCGGGGCAGTGGGATTAGTTTGGGGATTGATACAAGGCTATGGGGAGAGAGCGGGGCAGTGGATTAGTTTGGGGATTGATACAGGGCTATGGGGAGAGAGAGGGGCAGTGGGATTAGTTTGGGATTGATACAGGGCTATGGGGAGAGCGGGGCAGTGGGATTAGTTTGGGGATTGATACAGGGCTACGGGGAGAGAGCGGGGCAGTGGGATTAGTTTGGGGATTGATACAGGGCTATGGGGAGAGAGCGGGGCAGTGGGATTAGTTTGGGGATTGATACAGGGCTATGGGGAGAGAGAGGGGCAGTGGGATTAGTTTGGGATTGATACAGGGCTATGGGGAGAGAGCGGGGGCAGTGGGATTAGTTTGGGGATTGATACAGGGCTATGGGAAGAGAGCGGGGCAGTGGGATTAGTTTGGGGATTGATACAGGGCTATGGGGAAGAGAGGGGCAGTGGGATTAGTTTGGGATTGATACAGGGCTATGGGGAGAGAGCGGGGCAGTGGGATTAGTTTGGGGATTGATACAGGGCTACTGGGAGAGAGCGGGGCAGTGGGATTAGTTTGGGATTGTACAGGGCTATGGGGGAGAGAGCGGGGCAGTGGGATTAGTTTCGGATTGATGCAGGGCTATGGGGAGAGAGCGGGGCAGTGGGATTGGTTTGGGGATTGATACAGGGCTATGGGGAGAGAGCGGGGCAGTGGGATTAGTTTGGGGATTGATACAGGGCTATGGGGAGAGAGTGGGGCAGTGGGATTAGTTTGTGATTGATACAGGCTGTGGGGAGAGAGCGGGGCAGTGGGATTGGTTTGGGGATTGATACAGGGCTATGGGGAGAGAGCGGGGCAGTGGGATTAGTTTCGGATTGATACAGGGCTACGAGGGAGAGAGCGGGGAAGTGGGATTAGTTTGGGGATTGATACAGGTCTATGGGGAGAGCGGGGCAGTGGGATTAGTTTGGGATTGATACAGGGCTGTGGGGAGAGAGCGGGGCAGTGGGATTAGTTTGGGGATTGATACAGGGCTGTGGGGAGAGAGCGGGGCAGTGGGATTAGTTTGGGATTGATACAGGGCTATGGGGAGAGAGCGGGGACAGTGGGATTAGTTTGGGGATTGATACAGGGCTATGGGGAGAGAGCGGGGCAGTGGGATTACTTTGGGATTGATACAGGGCTATGGGGAGAGAGCGGGGCAGTGGGATTAGTTTGGGATTGATACAGGGCTATGGGGGAGAGCGGGGCAGTGGGATTAGTTTGGTTTTGCCCTGGTGGGATGTAGGCGGAAGGTTGAATATTCCCTCCGCCCCCCCCCCTCCCCCTCCCCCAACTGCGCATGGCCCAGGGTGACTCAATCCCGGCCTCGGATCTCTATGACGAGGCAGTGAGCTGGGCCGCTCAGAGGGTCGTCAGCCATGACGTTCAGAGCCTGTCCCCGATCTGACTCCTTTCCCCGAATCAGCGTCGTCACCCCCACCCCCACCCCCCCGGCCTCCCAGGGAGGGTGACCCTGCGGCCTCCTCCGCTCCCTGCACTTGAGTTGCCCTCGCGACGAACCCGGCATTTCGACATTTGGCCCACGCACTTCCCCTAACGCACAAGCCTCGACACACCCCCTTCCTCTTTCTCTGTCTCTCCAGCTCAGAGATCTGAGAGAATTCAGCCTCGACCAACAATCTTCCAAATCACGTCGCAAAGCTGCGGCGCGGACAACCTGCAAACGCCACGTGTTTGAGATTCAAAACTCTCTGGGTTACACTTTCAGAGGGGTTGGGGGGGGGGGGGGGGGGGGGGGGGTGGCATCACCGGGGTGCGGCCCAGCATTTCCCCCCCCCCGTCGACAATCGCCCCTCGACAGGAGCGTCACGCTCGGGCCGATATCACAGAGGCCCAGTCCAGGATGGACCACATTGCTGTATTGGCGGGATGGGGCAGGGGCAGGGGGGAGGGGTTGGGGAGGGCGGGAGGGTGGGGGACTGGAGTCACATGTGCATCAGACCGGGGTGAGGACGGCAGATTTCCTGATCCCGAAACGGGACAGCGGCGGGGTTTCATTTTTTATCACAATCGACAACCATCGTCACGGTGACCGAGTTTGGGATGAGCGTGTTCGGCACAGGCCGCAGATGGAGCCTGCCCTGCTCGGTCATCCAGGCCTATTTCCATGCAGCCTGACGGGCAACAGGATTGTCAGGGCCGCAGCTCCAGACAGGAGATCGAAACCCCTCAGCAAAACTGGGAGGCGGCTAGACCATCTGTTCAAATCCGTAATCCCTCAAGTAATCCACAATGGACAAATACTGCAGTCAGTTCATCTACACAGCACCGAGTCGCAGAGTAAATCTCCCCGACGCTGTCCCCATTAAACACTCCCAGGACAGGTACAGCACGGGGTTAGATACAGAGTAAAGCTCCCTCTACACTGTCCCCATCAAACACTCCCAGGACAGGTACAGCACGGGGTTAGATACAGAGTAAAGCTCCCTCTACACTGTCCCCATCAAACACTCCCAGGACAGGTACAGCACGGGGTTAGATACAGAGTAAAGCTCCCTCTACACTGTCCCCATCAAACACTCCCAGGACAGGTACAGCACGGGGTTAGATACAGAGTAAAGCTCCCTCTACACTGTCCCCATCAAACACTCCCAGGACAGGTACAGCACAGGGTTAGATACAGAGTAAAGCTCCCTCTACACTGTCCCCATCAAACACTCCCAGGACAGGTACAGCACGGGGTTAGATACAGAGTAAAGCTCCCTCTACACTGTCCCCATCAAACATTCCCAGGACAGGTACAGCACAGGGTTAAATACAGAGTAAAGCTCCCTCTACACTGTCCCCATCAAACATCCCAGGACAGGTACAGCACAGGGGTTAGATACAGAGTAAAGCTCCCTCTACACTGTCCCCATCAAACACTCCTAGGACAGGTACAGCACGGGGTTAGATACAGAGTAAAGCTCCCTCTACACTGTCCCCATCAAACACTCCCAGCACAGGTACAGCACGGGGTTAGATACAGAGTAAAGCTCCCTCTACACTGTCCCCATCAAACACTCCCAGGACAGGTACAGCACGGGGTTAGATACAGAGTAAAGCTCCCTCTACACTGTCCCCATCAAACACTCCCAGGGCAGCTACAGCACAGGGTTGGATACAGAGTAAAGCTCCCTCTACAATGTCCCAATCAAACACTCCCAGGACAGGTACAGCACGGGGTTAGATACAGAGTAAAGCTCCCTCTACACTGTCCCCATCAAACACTCCCAGGGCAGCTACAGCACAGGGTTGGATACAGAGTAAAGCTCCCTCTACACTGTCCCCATCAAACACTCCCAGGACAGGTACAGCGCGGGGTTAGATACAGACTAAAGCTCCCTCGACACTGTCCCCATCAAACACTCCCAGGACAGGTACAGCACGGGGTTAGATACAGAGTAAAGCTCCCTCTACACTGTCCCCATCAAAGACTCCCAGGACAGGGGTAGCACGTGTTTAGATACAGAGTTAAGCTGCCTCTACACTGTCCCTATCAAACACTCCCAGGACAGGTACAGCACGGGGTTTGATACAGAGTAAAGCTCCCTCTAAACTGTCCCCATTAAACACTTCCAGGGCAGGTACAGCACGGGGTTAGATATAGAGGAAAGCTCCCTCTACACTGTCCCCATTAAACACTCCCAGGACAGGTACAGCACGGGGTTAGATATAGAGTAAAGCTCCCTCTACACTGACTGTCTCAGATTTGATGGCTCTATGGGTCCTGTGTGTGGTATTATTGTAACTATCATACAAGGGTAAATGTAGTGTCGAGAGTAGTCACTAGAGGGAGCTACAGATACAATTATATACGGCTGTGACGCTCGACTCTGGGGGAGATGTGTATGAAGGAGATAGCTAGTGAAGGTCATGAGAGCAGATAATGTGAGTGAGGTTAGATTATAGTTTATACCAGCAGTGTGGTTAGCAATCGATGTGTGTAGTCAGATGTTGTTGATCAGTTCTGTATTCTTATGGACCATGTGTCGAATCCTAGTTTTAGTAGTGCAAATAAAATCACAGCTTTGTTTAAGTGAAAGCTATTTTGTGGTCTTTGTGAACACTACGCCAACCATCCTAAAATAAGCAGCACAGAGAACATCACATGGTTAACAGGTGTGGAAAACCTTCAATAGTAAAGGTCCCACATGGTACCAGGAATGGAAAACCTTCAATTGTAAAGGTCCCACATGGTACCAGGAGTGGAAAACTTCCGATAGTAAAGGTCCCACATGGTACCAGGTGTGGAAAACTTTTGATAGTAAAGGTCCCACATGGTACCAGGAGGGGAAAACTTCCGATAGTAAAGGTCCCACGTGGTACCAGGAGTGGAAAACTTTCAATAGTAAAGATCCCACATGGTACCAGGTGTCGATTCCTTTAAAGAAAGAGCAATTAGATTGGATTAGAATAGTATTGGGGATTGAAGAAAGCACTCCAGAAGCTTCAATTCAGAAAAGATCTACAGTTAAGACTGATAAGGAGGTGGAAGGTCTCAATACGCCTGACCACTTCAAGACACGCGGTAAACTATGCCAGAACTGGGCTTTCTTTAAGCAAGAGTTTGAATGCATCCGACCAATGGAAAATAGCACTCTTACTAAATTTGGCTGGACCGCAAGCATTGGAGATATTCAATCTGTTTGAATTCAGTACAGATGAGGATAGAAATAAGTACAGCATGGTGCTACAGAGATTACCAATCGTGAAAAACTTCTATGAGCGCTACATGTAAAAGAAAGGGCTGTAGTTCGGAGGAGAGTCAATAGATTCAGTCGTCGCTGCTGTGAAGCTAAAGGGCAATCCGGTCATTTTTCCTCAGTGAGTCTTTGCTACGGAACCAAGTTGCGTTCGGAATGACCGATGAACGGGAGCGCGAGAAAAAGTTAAGACCGGGGGACTTGTTTATAGAGGGAACCTTTCTGAGTATGAGGGCGCTGGAGGAGGTTTGCATTGGCAGGGGGCAAGAAAGTTCGATATCTGCAGGTGTGGGACTTTCTGCGAAGACAGGTACCAACCGTCCCACTCCTGCCGCTCAGGGGGATTCAGGATAGGGTGGTTTCTAGAGGAGGGATAGGAGAGGGGAGCGTCTGGGACATTTCTAAGGAGCTGATGGGATCAGAGGAGACGCAGACCGAGGAGCTGAAGTGGGAGGAGGAGCTGGGGGAGAGATAGAGGATGGTCTATGGGCGGACGCGTTGAGTAGAGTCAACGCGACTGCGACGTGTGCCAGGCTCAGACTGATACAATTCAAGGTTGTTCATCGGGCTCACATGACAGTGGCCCGGATGAGCAGATTCTTTAGGGTGGAAGACAGGTTTGCAAAATTTGCGGGAGGACCAGCCAACCATGTCCACATGTTCTGGGCATGTCCAAAATCGAGGGGATTTTGGCAGGGGTTTGCTGACGTCATGTCCAAGGTATTAAAAACAAGGGTGGCGATGAGTCCGGAGGTGGCGATTTTCGGGGTGTCGGAAGACCCGGGAATCCAGGAGGAGAAAGAGGCAGCCGCTCTGGCCTTTGCTTCCCTGGTAGCCCGGAGACGGATACTATTAGCTTGGAGGGACTCAAAGCCCCCGAAGTTGGAGACCTGGCTATCGGACATGGCTCGCTTTCTCTGTTTGGAGGAAATCAAGTTCGCCTTGAGAGGGTCACTGTTAGGGTTCACCCGGAGGTGGCAACTGCTCGTCGACTTCTTTGCGGAAAATTAATCGTCAGCGGGGGGGGCGGGGCTAGGTTAGCATAGATTGGGGGTTAATTAATGGGCCCTGTGGGGGAGGGAGATGGTATTTGCACTGTGTGTATATTCTCATGTACATTGTTCTACTGCTGCTGTTACAATGCCAAAAAAATACCTCAGGTGAATAAGTGTAAGGCCAGCGAACAGGCATCGAGCAAATATGTCGAATTTGCGGCAAAGAAAAAGACGGCGGGATTGATAAACGTGGCTGACGCCATCAACGCCGCGTCGCAGCAAAGGAAACTTCCGACCACGGCCGGCGCCCATTTTGAAAGCGACGCCACGCTGTGGGATAACGTGCACACGCTGGGGACACGCTCACCGTCAAAAACAATGCTTCAGCGAGAGGCAAACATTATTCCAATTGTGGCAAACTGAACCACTTTGCAGCACAGTCTTGTTTATCAGCAACTGTTCCAGGAACCAACATTACGCAGCATTAAAGTGACGGCAGACGGATCCAACGTGAACAGAGTGCAGAGAAAAAAAATCCCAAATCATAGCGGATAGAGAGGATTGCTTACCACGCTCACTTCATGATCGAAGCTATCACCAGGCTTGATTTACTGGATCGGAAAGTAAGACCCGTAAAAGTGCTCTCGATGATAATAAAGGAGTGGCCGGTCTCACTGGAAATAAATGGAGAATTTATCCCATTTTAGATTGACACAGGAGCGCACACAAATATTATCACGCACCGATTTTTAAAGCAATCACTTGTAAAGCCTCTGAAAAGAGTTCCACCTGTAAGCTCACAGTTTACATTGGTAACACGATAGCCACAAAGGAGCCACGCTGTCTCGCCATGAAGAATGGGAAAATTGAGGGGTGGGATTCTCCGTTTTGACGGCAGCCCGAGGGTTTCCCGATGGCGTGGGGCTGCCCCACAATGGGAAACCCCATTGACCGGCCGACGTAACGGAGAATCCCGCGGGCGGGTCGGGGACAGAAATGTGGAGCGGCGGGGCGGAGAATCCAGCCTGAGCTACCCATCAACCTCGTGGTGCTAGAGGGTGAGAAATGGTCATTAATTGGAGTTGATGCTTGTGAAAGATTGCAGCTCGTTGAAAGGATTCACTCAACCAGTACTTCAGGTGACCAAGATGAAGAGTCAAGGGAAGACGTGGGTGTTGTGAATGACCTCCCCAAAAGCTACCACTGATACTGACACATCAGAACCCGAGTTAGTCTTTCGGCACAATAGCGCAGTGGTTATCACTGTTGCTTCACAGGTCCAGGGTCCCAGGTTTGATTCCCAGCTTAGGTCACTTGTCATGTGAGTGTAGTACCTTTAAGAAATGGGTGTTTATAAATGGGTGTGTATATAAATATCTGTAGTGAGAGTACCTTTGAAGAAATGAGTGTTTACTACTGCAGTGATGTCAGAGAGTGGGTGGAGCTGGGCTGTCTGTCAGCTTTTTACTTTTGTTTTAGGCTGTTTGCTGCAGGGTGTGTTTTAGTTTTGTTTTCAGTGTTGGAGCTGAAGCCAGACAGAGCAGGTGTACTGCTGTTCTCTCTGCCATCAAAAGACTATCTCTTGCTCATTTAGTGAATTCAGAATTATAAATGTTCTCAGTAGTGAATGCAAACCGCATGTGCTTCTGGTAAAAGG
The DNA here is from genome assembly GCF_902713615.1 of Scyliorhinus canicula. Lineage (NCBI taxonomy): Eukaryota > Metazoa > Chordata > Chondrichthyes > Carcharhiniformes > Scyliorhinidae > Scyliorhinus > Scyliorhinus canicula. The sequence continues at coordinate 3,606,270 of NC_052166.1, forward strand.
TGTTTTTAAGTCGTATGGATGTTAAAAGGAAAGTTTAAAGGATTACTTAGTGTTGTATTCTTTGGGGGTTGTATTAGAATTGATGGTTGCTAAGATGTTCACTGTATGTTTTAAAAAGGTTAACTTGAGTTCATAGAATAAACATTGTTTTGCTTTAAAAAATACTTTTCCATTTCTGCTGTACCACACCTGTAGAGTGGGCCGTGTGCTCCCCATACCACAATCTATTAAAAGTTGTGGGTCAGGTGAACTCCATGCTACACTTTGGGGTTCCTTAAACCCTGGCCCATAACACACTGTCTGTGCGGAGTTTGCGCGTTCTCCCCGTGTCTGAGTGGGTTTCCTCCGGGTGCTCCGGTTTCCTCCCACAAGTCCCAAAAGACGTGCAGGTTAGGTGAATTGGACATTCTGAATTCTCCCTCTGTGACCCGAACAGGTACCGGAATGTGGCGACGAGAGGATTTTCACAGTAACTTCATTGCAGTGTTAATGTAAGCCTACTTGTGACATTAAATATTATTGAGTGGAACTTCAAGCTCGTTTAATTACAGAGAAACTACCAGTGTCTGACCGTAAACTATAGACCAGAAAGGCCGAAACTGAAGGTGAACCAATATCTCAGACAAGGATGGCTGCTGGATGCAAATCAGCCTTTTGCGAGATAAGAGATGGTCTTGCTGCAATTGATGGTGTCCTGCTCAAGGGAGACAGGATAGTGACTCCTGACAGTTTAAACCTCGGGAGTCTGCAGCAGATTCACGAGGGGCATCAAGGCATCCAAAAGTGTCGTAGGCGAGCCAGACAGTCAGTGTATTGGCCGGGAATAAACAGAGATATCGACCAGTTTGTTCAAGCATGTCAGATGCATCAGCCGGTACAGAGCAAAGATACCATGCAACAGGTATCATCGTGAAATCGTTACCAGTCCATGGAACAAAGTGGGCCTGGATTTATTCTATTTAGCATCATGACTACATGATATTATAATAAATTTAGAGTACCCAATTATTTTTTTTTCCAATTAAGGGGCAATTTAGCGTGGCAAAACCATCTTTGGGTTGTGGGGGTGAAACCCACGCAGACATGGGGAGAATGTGCAAACTCCACACGGGCAGTGACCCAGAGCTGGGATCGAACCTGCGATCTTGGCGCCGTGAGACGGCAGTGCTAACCCACTGCGCCACCGTGCTGCCCCTATAGTCATAGACTATTAATCCAACTTTCCAGAGATGATGGTGCTGAATGATTCGACTGCCAGATCAGTGATAAAAGAAACAAAATCGATTTTTGCCCGCCTTGGGAAACCTCTTCACGTTGTCTCTGACAATGGTCCGTGTTTCTCGAGTTGAGATTAGACGCAGTTTGCAGAGCAATATAATTTCAACCATGTAACGTCTTGTCCACGTCACCCTCAGTCTGATGGGAAAGCAGAGAGAGGAGTAGGGATAATAAAGAAGTTATTCCGCAAAGCGAGTGAAGATGGTCAAGACGTGCCGCTAGCGTCATTAGCATACAGAGCGACACCATTATCAACGGGTCTCGCACCTGCTCAAATGGGGAGAACACGAAGAGCACATTGCCACAAATCATCAGTCCAGAAACTGATAATAAAAAGACACGTGAAAGAATCACGAGAACAAAAAAGGAGGCCACAAGAGGTCAACGATAGTCATACCAAACCTCTGACGGAACTTGGAGAAAGTGACTTTGTGAGAATTCAGAATCCAGATGGAGGATAGCAAAACGTTGCAACGGTTCTGAAACAGGTAGCACCTGGGTCCTGCTGAGTGCAAACAGAATAGGGATCGCTGTTCAGTAGAAATAAAGATGCCCTCGTACGAACGGGATATGGCGCTCGACTCATTGATCGACAGTTCCACCGCGCCACAGCAAAAAACCGCACCGACCTCCTCAGAAGACAAACACGGGACACCACTGACAGAGTACCCTTCGTCGTCCAGTACTTTCCTGGGGCGGAGAAACTACGACATCTTCTTCGCAGCCTCCAACACATCATCAGCGAGGATGGACATCTTGCCAAGGTCATCCCCACACCCCCACTACTGGCCTTCAAACAACCGCGCAACCTCAAACAAACCATTGTTTGCAGCAAATTACCCAGCCTTCAGAACAGCAACCACAACACCACGAAGCCCTGCCAGGGTAATCTCTGCAAGACATGCCAGATCATCGGCATGGACACCACCATTACACGTGGAAACACCACCCACCAGGTACGCGGCGCATACTCGTGCGACTCGACCAATGTAGTCTACCTCATACGCTGCAGGAAAGGATGTCCCGAAGCGTGGTACATTGGCGAGACCATGCAGACACTGCGACAACGAATAAACGGGCATCGTGCGACTATCAACAGGCAGGACTGTTCCCTTCCAGTTGGGGAACACTTCAGCAGTCAAGGACATTCAGCCTCTGATCTCCGGGTCAGCATTCTACAAGGAGGCCTTCAGGAGACGCGACAACGCAAAATTGCTGAGCAAAAACTTATAGCTAAGTTCCGCACGCATGAATGCGGACTCAACCGGGATCTGGGATTCATGTCGCATTACATTCGGCCCCCACCAACAAGCCTGGCTTGCAGAGGCCTACCGACTGAACTGGCTTGGGACAATTCACACCTCTTTAACCTGGAGTTACCTCTCTCTCTGCATCTTTGATGATTTGATTGCCTGCAGGTGCTCGCATTCCGGGGCATCTCTGACTGTGTCTATATAAACATTTCTGGAACAAGCCTTTCCATTCACCTGAAGAAGGAGCCGTGCTCCGAAAGCTCGTGTTTGAAACAAACCTGTTGGACTTTAACCTGGTGTTGTAAGACTTCTTACTGTGCTCACCCCAGTCCAACGCCGGCATCTCCACATCAGTAGAAATAAGCCAGCATTGGTGCAAACTCAACATGTACCACGTGACGACATATTCAAGGACATTGTCTTTCCAGATCCTGACTTGGCACATACACAGCTAGAAGATGCGGCAGAGCAATCGAACAGCATGAACATTCCACTGAGACGATCTACGAGAATAATAATAAATAATAATAATCTTTATTCTCACAAGTCTGTGCGGAGTCTGCACGTCCTCCCCGTGTGTGCGTGGGTTTCCTCCGGGTGCTCCGGTTTCCTCCCACAGTCCAAAGATGTGCGGGTTAGGTGGATTGGCCATGCTAAATTGCCCGTAGTGTCCTAAAAAGTAAGGTTAAGGGGGGGTTGTTGGGGTACGGGTATAGGGTGGATACGTGGGTTTGAGTAGGGTGATCATTGCTCGGCACAACATCGAGGGCCGAAGGGCCTGTTCTGTGCTGTACTGTTCTATGTTCTATGTTCTATAAGTAGGCTGACATTAACACTGCAATGAAGTTACTGTGAAAAGCCCCTAGTCGCCACGCTCCGGCATCTGTTCGGGTCACAGAGGGAGAATTCAGAACGTCCAATTCACCCTAACAAGCACGTCTTTCGGGACTTGTGGGAGGAAACCGGAGCACTCCGCACAGGCAGTGACCCAAGCCGGGAATCGAACCCAGGACCCTGGAGCTGTGAATCAACAGTGCTAACCACTGTGCTGCTCCATAAGACGACCTCCAGAGAGACTGAACTTGTGAATGTATAATGAGCCTATACTCAGCTAAGTGATGTAACAGCCATTCCAAATTACTGTATTGTACGATAATAAGTTTTTTTTTTTTTTTTTTTTTTTTTTTTTTTTTTTTTTTTTTTAAATTTAGATTACCCAATTATTTTTTCCAATTAAGGGGCAATTTAGCGTGGCCAATCCACCTACTCTGCACATTTTTGGGTTGTGGGGGCGAAACCCACGCAAACACGGGGAGAATGTGCAAACTCCACACAGACAGTGACCCAGAGCCGGGATCGAACCTGGGACCTCAGCGCCGTGAGGCGGTTGTGCTAACCACTAGGCCACCGTGCTGCCCTGTACGATAATAAGTTAATGATAGCTACTCGCTATTAGGCAGAGTTACCAGTAATGAAAGAAAATATCACAACTAATGTTATAATAATTTTCTTTTACAAAGAAGGTGGTATTATCATACGTATCAGCATTACAAGGGCTATTGTAGTGCCGAGAGTAGCCACTAGAGGAGGCTACAGACTCAACTATAGACTCACAGGATGAAGGAGCTGCGCTCCGAAAGCTAGAGATTCCAAACAACCCTGTTGGACTTTAACCTGGTGTTGTAAGACTTCTTACTGTGCTCACCCCAGTCCAACGCCGGCATCTCCACAACATGACAACTGTCAAAGGAAGTGATGCTAGACCTGAGGGGAGGAGGGAATGCAGGAGACAGTGACGGCCATTCGAGCAGATAGTGTGAGTAAGGTTAGATTATAGTTGACACCAGTAGTGAGATTAGCAGTTGGTGTGTGTAGTCCGATGTTGCTGATCAGTTCTGTGTTCTTAAGGACTGAGTGCCGAATCGCAGTTTTAGTAGTGCAAATAAAATCAGAGCTTCGTTTGGGTTCAAAGCTTTTCTGTGAGCAATACGGCGAGCGTCCTGAAATAGACAACCATATCGCTCGTCAGAGGCAACATTCTCTCTGTCTCAATGCAATCCAAACCTTTTGTTGCTTTTTGAAAACCTAGAGTAGAGCACACTGATACACACGGCTGGCGCTGTGCGTCGGTGGGTGGAGGGAGTGGGTGTTGAAGGTGGGGGTTAGCGTGTCGATCGAGTGGGGTGGGTGGGGCTGCTTTGTCCTGGATGGTGTTGAGCTTCTCGAGTGATGTCGGAGCCGCGCTCATCCAGGCGAGTGGGAGAGTCCATCACACTCCTGACTTGTGTCCTTGTAGATGGTGGACAGGCTTTGGGTGGGGGTCAGGAGGTGAGTTACTCTCCGCAGGATTCCCAGCCTCTGACCTGCTCTGGTAGCCACAGTATTTATACGGCTGGGTCCAGTTCAGTTTCTGATCAATGGTAACCCCCCAGGATGTTGACTGTGGGGGATTCAGTGATGGTAATGCCATTGAATGTCAAGGGGAGATGGTTAGATCCTCTCTTGTAGGAGATGGTCATTGCCTGCCACTTGTGTGGCGTGAATGTAACTTGCCCCTTGTCAGCCCCAAGCCTGGATATTGTCCAGGTCTGGCTGCATTTGGACAGGGACTGCTTCAGTGTTGTTACGACGAGCCCCAGGTGGGTCGCGCAAAAGTTGTTGTTCCAGATGAGACCTCTTGATTTGCGACTATGCAGCTGGCGTTATACGAGGGAGATATAAAGAAATTGGGTCCAGAAATGAGCCCCCGGTGTAGCAGGTAATTTAGGGGTTAAACTGACTCCAGGGAAATGGTGCGAGCAGCAGAGTTAGAGGGAGGTTCCCACACCGTGGCTGAGTTACATTGTCCCAGTCGGACTTTAAACTCGTCAGGATACACAGGATTCCCCCAGATCCATTGTTCTTTGGGACACTCTTGTCTGACCGGCTATTAGCCCATTACAGATTCCGTTGACCTCTTTGTCCGTCAATGGGAGGTTAGTTACATAGCAAAAGCATGGCTCTGTCCTCTTGTTTCTACAGGATCAGTCAAGATTTAAAAAAAAATATATTTTTTTAGCATTTTCAAAATTATATTCATTGCCCGCTTTTCATTTACTGTACAATACAGAAAGTCTTGTCCTTTTTTTCCATTGAATTTTCCTATATACAGTCTGTCACCATCTGACTCGGCCTGTAGTCCTCCCCCCCCCCGTCTCCGCACCCCCCAGCCAGCCTCTACCTACCCTCCCCCTGCAGATGGAGAGATTCCGAGAGGTCAGCGAGCCAGTCTGCAGCTTTGGGTGGTGCTGCCGATCGCCAGCCGAGCTGGATTCTCCGGCGTGCGATTAGGGAAGCGAAAGCGAGGGCGTTGGCCGCCCTTCCCCATGTGTAGCTCTGGCTGCTCCCATACCCCGACGATTGCCACTATTGAGCATGGCTTCACCCTCACCCCCACAACCTTGGACATTGCCTCGGAGAAGGCTGCCCAGAACCCAGCCAGCTTGGGGCAAGCCCAGAACATGTGGGTGTGGTTGGCCGGGCCCCTCTGGCACCGCTCACATTTGTCCTCCACCTCCGGGAAGGACCTGTTCATTCGGCTTCTGGTCAGGTGCGCTCTGTGCACCACTTTGAGCTGCATTAGGCTTAGCCTTGTGCAGGAGGAGGTAGAGTTAGCCCTGCTCAGTGCTTCGTTCTAGAGTCCCCATCCTAACTCTGTCCCCAGCTCGTCCTCCCATTTTTGTCTGGTCTCGTCCAGTGGTGTTCGGGCTCTGTCCAGCAGCTGTCTGTATATTTTCCCACGGAGTTCCCCTTCCTTACTGTCCGTGTTCATCAGGCCCTCTAATAGTGTGGTCTCCGGGGCCCAGGGATACCCTACTGTCTCCTTGCAGAGGAAGTGTTTCATCTGTAGGTTCCTCAGTTCCTGTTCTTTCCGCAGTTCGCATTCCTCTGTCAGTATGTTCAGAGTTGCTAGTCTGTTCCTATGTGAAAGTCCCTAACTCTCAGCGTGCCCCCCCCCGTCCTGTCTCCATTACTTAAAGGTCTAGCATGGCTGGAGGGAATCTGTGGTTACTGCAGATGGAGTACATCTTAGTCAGCCTGAGGTGCTGCCTCAGTTAGGCCCACGTTTTCAGCGTAGCCGCTGCCACTGGGCTTGATGTATATTTTGTTGAGGGGGATGGGGGCGCTACAGCAGCCAGGGCCCGGAGGCCTTGCAGGAGGCCCCCTCCATCCGCACCCACTCCGAATTGGGGTTTGTTTACCCATCCCCCTCACTCTCTCCGCCGCTGCTGCCCAGTGGCAGTACTGCAGGTTTGGTAATGCCAGGCCACCGTAGATTTTCCTCCTTTGCAGCGTCGGTTTGGGAATTCTCGGATTCTTACCCCCCCCCCCCCCCCCCCCCCCCCCCCCCCCCACACACACACACACAAACACCACAATTAGCCTGTCTACGTTTTGGAAAAAGGCCTTAGGGATGAAGATCGGGATGGATCGAAACAGGAAGAGGAACCTTGGCAGTACGTTCATCCTGATCGTCTGCACGCTCCCCGCCAGGGAGAGTGGGAGTGAGCCCCACCGTTGAAGGTCCTTTCTTACTTCCTCCACCTCAGGTTCCACTTGCGGATGTGTCCAGCCTCTGGCTATCTGGATCCCCAGGTAACGGAATCTGTTCTGGGCTGTTTTGAACGGGAGCCCCTTCAGCTCTGTCTCCCCCCCCCTTTTGGGTTCACTGGGAATGTCTCGCTTTTGCCCAGGTTAGGTTTGTAGCCCGAGAAGGTTCCAAACTCTATCAGTATTTGCAGTATTGCCTTCAGTCCCTCCTGTGGCTTCGAGACATAGAGGAGCAGGTCATCTGCATAGAGTGAGACTCTGTGCTCTCTGTCTCCTCTCCGGATTCCCTTCCAGCTTTCCACATCCCGCAGGGCTATCGCCAGGGGTTCGATCGCCAGCGCGAACAAGAGCGGGTACAACGGGCATCCTTGCCTTGTTCCTCTCTGTAGCTGGACGTATTCAGAGCTGGTGCTGTTAGTTCAGACACTCGCTTTGGGAGGGTTGTACAGGAGCCTCACCCAGGTGGTGAATCCCGCTCCGAGCCCAAACCGTCCCAGCACCTCGAGGAGGTATTTCCATTCGACTCTGTCGAAGGCCTTTCCTGCGGGGGAGAGCTGAGGCCCAGTGGAGGAAGGTACAAGGAGCAGCGTGTGAACGTGGGGAGAAGGCGAGTCGGATGCTGGCGTATCAGCTGCGGAAGAAGGAGGTGCCTCGGGAAATTGGGGGAAATCAAGAACAAGGGAGGGAATACGGTGCGGAGTCCAGTCAGAATAAATGAGGTCTTTAGGGACTTTTATGAGAACTTGTACAAATCAGAGCCCCCCGGGGGGGGGGGAGGGGATGCGGCGATTTCTGGACCAATTGAGGTTTCCGAGGGTGGAGGAGGAGGCAGGTAGAGGGTTTGGGGGCCCCGATCGGGATGGAGGAGCTGGTTAAGGGGTTGGGGAACATGCAGGCGGGCAAGGCCCCGGGTCCGGATGGGTTCCCGATTGAATTTCCGAGGAGGTTTTCGGTACTGTTGGCTCCGATGCTGTTGAGAACTTTTAACGAGGCGCGGGAAAAAGGAAGTCTCCCCCCGACGATGTCGCGGGCTCTGATCTCACTTATTCTCAAGCGGGACAAAGACCCCGCTGCAGTGTGGCTTGTATAGGCCGATTTCACTCCTCAATGTGGATGCCAAGTTGCTGGCGAAGGTCCTGGCCACTAGGATTGAGGATTATGTCCCGGGTGTGATACATGAGGACCAGACGGGATTTGTGAAGGGCAGGCAGTTAAATACAAAGGTGCGGAGGCTTCTGAATGTGATCATGATGCCCTCGGAGGAGAG
>NC_052166.1:3615157-3627657 GCF_902713615.1 Scyliorhinus canicula
GTGTGTTAGAGAGTGTGTGAGAGAGAGTGTGTGTGAGTGTGTGTAAGAGATTGTGTGTGTTAGAGAGTGTGTGAATATGAAAAAAATCCCAGGCAGCGTTTCAGGGCCTTGGAGCAGTGGGGGAGGGGAAACGCCATGAGGGGGCGCATGCGTTCGGGATTTGGGCCTATAACTCCATCATGCACTACGTAGCCGAGGATGGCGAGACGGTCGGTGCTGAACACGTATTTGTCCTTGTTGTAAGTTAGGTTAAGGATTTTTGCGGTGTGGAGGAATTTACGGAGGTTGGTGTCGTGGTCCTGCTGGTCGTGGCCGCAGATTGTGACGTTCTCGAGGTACGGAAACGTGGCCCGCAAACCGTTCGGGTCAACCGTTCGGTCCATCTCCCGTTGGAAGACCGAGATTCCATTTGTGACACCGAAGGGAACCCTTAGGAAGAGATGGAGCCGCCCATCTGCTTCGAATGCAGTATATTTGCGGTCGCTATGGCGATGGGGAGCTGGTGGTAGGCGGATTTGGGATCCACCGTGGAAAAGACCTTGTATTGTGCAATCTGATTGACCAGATCAGATATGCGGGGGAGGGGGTACGCGTCGAGCTGCGTATACCTGTTGATGCTCTGACTATAATCGATGTGCTTCTCCCCGGTATTTACAACCACTATTTGAACTCTCCAGGGGCTGTTGCTATCCTCAATAATACCTTCTTTCAGTAACCGCTGGACTTCCGACCTAATGAAGGTCCAGTCCTGGGCGCTGTACCGTCTGCTCCTGGTGGCAACGGGTTTGCAATCCGGGGTGAGGTTCGCAAAAAGGGAAGGCGGGCCGACCTTGAGGGTCGCGAGGCTGCAGACAGTGAGGGGGGGCATAGGGCCGCCGAATTTAAAAGTTAAACTCTGGAGGTTACATTGGAAATCTAACCCTCGGAGTGTGGCAGCGCAGAGGTGAGGGAAGACGTAGAGGCGGAAATGTTTTAATTCCCTTCCCTGGACCGTGAGGTTCGCTACAGAGTGAGACACGGAGGTCAAGGAGATTCGTTGATTAACTGGGTGGATGGGAAGAGAACAGCGCCTTACCGTGTTGGGGTGTATGAAGCTCTCTGTGCTCCCAGAGTCGATCAGGCAGGATGATTTATGCCCATTGATGAGCACGGTCGTCGTCGCGGTCAAGAGCGTTCGGGGCCGAGACTGGTCCAGGGTCACCGAGGTAAGTGGTGGCAAAAACTGCAGGTTTTCTTCGGGCGGTGTGTGGTCATCCGAATCGGGGTCCTGAGACTCCAGGCAAGATGGCGGCGCCCATCCGTCGCACGTGATCCCTGGGGAACAAGATGGCGGCGCCCGGGGCCCACACGTGGGTCTGGAAAAGGAAGATGGCGGCGCCCACTGGTCGCACATGGTCCCTGGGGAACAAGATGGCGGCGCCCGCTGGCCACACATGGCTCGTGGAGAGGGTTGGGGTGGCGGTCCCGTTTGGCCCTCGGAGACCGCGGCGACCGCCCGGGCCTGGCATACCGCCACGGAATGGCCCTTTTGCAGGTGGAGGAGCGGGCCGGGCAGCGCTGCCGGGGGTAATTGGCTTACCCGCAAAAATACCAGCGGGGCCCCCCGGGGTTGCCTCGCAGTCGCACAGCACAAGCTTGTGGGGGGATGGGGGATGCATCGGAGTCGGCCGCGGGGGGGGGAGGGGGTCCAAGCTGCCCAAGGGGCTGCCGAGCGGTCGGGGACGTCCGCGCGGGGGTTTCGGGAGGCCACATCCAGGGGGCTAGCGAGGGCCCGTGCCTCACTGAGGCCTGGTGTCTCTTTCTTCAGCAGCCGCTGGCGGATTTGGGAGGACAGCAGACCTGCAACGAATGCGTCCCGGATCAAAAGGTCTGTGTGGTCGCTGGCTGAAACTTGCGGGCAGCCACAGTTCCTCCCTAACACCAGGAGCGCACGGTAGAATTCCTCCAGCGATTCCCCTGGGATTTGTTGCCTCGCTTCTAGCAGATGTCGGGCGTAGACCTGGTTTACTGGGCGAATGTAGTGTCCTTTCAACAGGGCCATCACGGCCTCGAAATAGTCCACATCCTTTATCCAAGTTTATCCAAGGATTCTATGGGAAGCAAGAAATGAAATCGCAGAGCCGTTGGCAATGATCTTTTCGTCCTCGCTGTCAACAGCAGTGGTACCAGAGGATTGGAGAGTGGCGAATGTCGTGCCCCTGTTCAAAAACGGGGAATAGGGATAACCCTGGGAATTACAGGCCAGTTAGTCTTACTTCGGTGGTAGGCAAAGTAATGGAAAGGGTACTGAGGGATAGGATTTCTGAGCATCTGGAAAGACACTGCTTGATTAGGGATAGTCAGCACGGATTTGTGAGGGGTAGGTCTTGCCTTACAAGTCTTATTGAATTCTTTGAGGAGGTGACCAAGCATGTGGATGAAGGTAAAGCAGTGGATGTAGTGTACATGGATTTTAGTAAGGCATTTGATAAGGTTCCCCATGGTAGGCTTATGCAGAAAGTAAGGACGCATGGGATAGTGGGAAATTTGGCCAGTTGGATAACAAACTGGCTAACCAACAGAAGTCAGAGAGTGGTGGTGGATGGCAAATATTCAGCCTGGAGCCCAGTTATCAGTGGCGTACCGCAGGGATCAGTTCTGGGTCCTCTGCTGTTTGTGATTTTCATTAACGACTTGGATGAGGGAGTTGAAGGGTGGGTCAGTAAATTTGCAGATGATACGAAGATTGGTGGAGTTGTGGATAGTGAGGAGGGCTGTTGTCGGCTTCAAAGAGACATAGATAGAATGCAGAGCTGGGCTGAGAAGTGGCAGATGGAGTTTAACCCTGACAAGTGTGAGGTGTCCATTTTGGAAGGACAAATATGAATGCGGAATACACGGTTAATGGTAGGGTTCTTGGCAATGTGGAGGAGCAGAGAGATCTTGGGGTCTATGTTCATAGATCTTTGAAAGTTGCTACTCAAGTGGATAGAGCTGTGAAGAAGGCCTATGGTGTGCTAGCGTTCATTAGCAGAGGGATTGAATTTAAGAGCCGTGAGGTGATGATGCAGCTGTACAAAACCTTGGTACGGCCACATTTGGAGTACTGTGTGCAGTTCTGGTCACCTCATTTCAGGAAGGATGTGGAAGCTTTGGAAAAGGTGCAAAGGAGATTTACCAGGATGTTGCCTGGAATGGAGAGTAGGTCTTACGAGGAAAGGTTGAGGGTGCTAGGCCTTTTCTCATTAGAACGGAGAAGGATGAGGGGCGACTTGATAGAGGTTTATAAGATGATTAGGGGAATAGATAGAGTAGACTTTTTCCCTGGGTGGAACAAACCATTACAAGGGGACATAAATTTAAGGTGAATGGAGGAAGATATAGGGAGGATGTCAGAGGTAGGTTCTTTACCCAGAGAGTAGTGGGGGCATGGAATGCACTGCCTGTGGAAGTAGTTGAGTCGGAAAAGTTAGGGACCTTCAAGCGGCTATTGGATAGGTACATGGATTAGGGTAGAATAATGGAGTGTAGGTTAACTTCTTAAGGGCAGCACGGTAGCATTGTGGATAGCACAATTGCTTCACAGCTTCAGGGTCCCAAGTTCGATTTCGACTTGGGTCCCTGTCTGTGTGGAGTCTGCACATCCTCCCCGTGACTGCGTGGGTTTCCTCCGGGTACTCCGGTTTCCTCCCACAGTCCAAAGATGTGTAGGTTAGGTGGATTGGCCATGAAAAATTGTCCAAAATTCTATGATTAACCTAGGACAAAAGTTCAGCGCAACATCATGGGCCGAAGGGCCTGTTCTGTGCTGTATTTCTCTATCTCTATCCTTGATGAGGGTGTAGATCTCTGGGCTCACCCTCGAGTGAAGAACTTGCATCTTCTGGTCCTCCGTGGGTGTAGTCGTGGTCGTCCTGAGGTACCCGTTGAAGCACGCCAGTCAGTGTTTGAAGGTTGCCGCTGAGTTTGCCGTGTGGGGGCTGAGTTGCAGACACTCCAGCTTGATTGGGAGCTCCATTCTTTAAACACTAGTCCAATAAATTGATGCTTGATCAATGACTCCAGAAGCGAGATTGGATGACAATTGAAGGCTTTATTGGACTTGATGTTTCCCCCAGCAGCGCAGGTACAGAATGCGGCTGCTGGGGAGACACAGACTCTTATACTCCGCCTTACTGGGCGGAACCAGCAGGCAGGATTCACCAATGATCTTGCTGTCTCAGGTACCTCCCACACCAATAGTCTTACAGCATCAACCTGGGTACCGTAATACCCCTAATACCGACAACCACATTCACCCCCCCTTTAAAAAAAGAATCCAGCGGCGGTGCAGCAAAGTTACAGGTCGAGTCTGTCGGGGGCTTTGACCCTCCGCTGCGATGGCCTCAGCCCCGGCTGTAGTGTGGGCGCCGATGTGGGTACCTGAGACTCCGGGAGCGTGTTGTCCTCTCCTTCTGTCCACCCAGTAGTGGATCCGGTGGGGGGGGCGAAGGCTGCCGGGGTGGGGATGGCGGTGATAGTCGCTGGTGGGGGGTGAACGGCGCAGGGGCGGGGGTGGTGACCAGAGGGGGAGGAGACGGTACCAGGTCGGGGGGGGGGGGTGGGGTGATGGTGGATGGGGAACCAGCGGGTGCCAGGTCCCGGAGGGAGACTGTGTCCTGTCGCCCGCCATGGTGTGCCACGTAGGCGTACTGTGGGTCCGCATGGAGGAGGAGGACCTTTTCGATAAGGGCGTCTGATTTATGGCTCCTCGCCTGCTTCCGAAGGAGGGCGGGCCCAGGAACTGTCAGCCAGGTTGGGAGGGAGACCCCGGAGGTGGACTTCCTGGGGAAGGCAAACACACGTTCGGGAGGGGTCTCATTGGTCGCAGTGCACTGGAGTGGAGGGCGTCGGGGAGGACCTCCTGCCAGCGGGAGACTGGGAGACTCCGAGACTGAAGGGCCAGGAGGACGGCCTTCCAGACCGCCCCGTTCTCCCTCTCCACCTGCCCGTTTCCCCGGGGGTTGTAGCTGGCCGTCCTGCTCGAGGCGATGTCCTTACTGAGCAGGAACTGACGCAGCTCGTCGCTCATGAACGAGGAGCCCCGATCGCTGTGGATGTAGGTGGGGAAACCGAACAGGGTGAAGATGCTGGGCAGGGATTTGATGGCAGATGTCAGGTCGGGGCAGGGGATGGCGAAAGAGAAACGGGAGGACTCATCAATGATGTTGAGGAAGGACACGTTGCGGTCGGAGGAAGGGAGGGGCCCTTTGGAGTCCATGCTGAGGCGCTCAAAGGGGCGAGAGGCCTTCACCAGGTGCGCTCTATCCGGCCGGTAGAAGTGCGCAGACCTGTCAGCCCCTGGTCACAGTCCTGACCTCCTCGATGGAGTAAGGCAGGTTGCGGGCTGATGGAACCATCAATTCTACGGACACGTGCTTGTAGGATTAGAATAGCGGTTTTAATATACTTACAACAGAGCCAGCCTGTTCGCCGTTGAACTTTCGATGAACTGGTTGGCTGGCTCTGTGGCACGGACCTTTATACAGCAGCTCCAGGGGGAGGAGTTCTGGGCGGTGCCAAGGGGGGAGCCCAGTACAAACTCTCAAGTACTCCCAGAGCTACTCCCCCTGGTGGGCAGGTAGTGCAACTGCACTTACAATATCGGTACGTATATACAATGGGAACAGAGTGACATTGGTAATTTATAACACCGTGTGAATCTCATTCACCACATGCATCCCCTGTGAAGAAAATCAAGTCCGCCGGGGGTGGTGGTTTATAAAGTCAGTCTGTCCGGTGGACGAATTGTTTGTTGCGATCTGCGGAGCACCGGGGTTGCAGCCTCTTGCGGTGGCTGGGTGGGTGTTGAGAGCTGGGGTACGATGGCAGACTCCGGGGCGGGTCTTGTCCGAACTTCATACACCTCTGGCTCGACCGGAGACTGGGGGCGCTGGGGGCGGGCTGGTGCTGGCGCGTGGAACCGGTGGGGCGAGCTTGCGGAATCGGGGGTGCGAGGGGGCGGCAGCATAAGGAACGGTGTAACGGGTTCCTCGGTGGGGGTGGGGGGGGGGGGGGGGGCTGGATCCAGCGGGTGCCAGGTCCCGAAGGGATACTGTGTCCTGGCGACCGTCCGGGAACTCCACGAATGCGTACTGGGGGTTGGAATGGAGGAGGCGCGCCTTTTCAACAAGGGGGTCGGTTTTGTGCCCCCTGACATGCTTCCTCAGGAGAACCGGGCCTGGTGTCCTCAGCCATGCCGGAAGTGAGACCCCCGTGTTAGAGCCCCTAGAAAAAATGAAGAGCCACTCGTGAGGGGTTTGATTGGTCGCTGTACAGAGGAGGGATCTAATTGCGTAGAGCGCGTCTGGGAGGACTTCCTGCCACTGGGAGACTTGGAGTTTTCTAGACCGGAGGGTCAGTAGGACGGTCTTCCAGACCGTCGCAGTTCTCCTTCTCCACCTGCCCGTTCTCCCTGGGGTTGTAGCTGGTAGTCCTGCTCGAGGCGATGCCCTTGTCGAGCAGGTACTGACGCAGCTCGTCGCTCATAAAGGACGAACCCCGGTCGCTGTGCACGTAGCTGGGGAACCCAAGCAGGGTGAAGACACTATGCAGGGCCCTAATGATTGTGTGGGAGGTCATATCGGGGCACGGGATAGCAAAAGGGAATCGGGAGAACTCGTCTATGATGTTGAGGAAATAAATGTTCTTGTTAGTGGAGGGGAGTGGCCCTTTGAAATCGATCGCAAGGCGTTCAAAGGGCCTAGAAGCCTTGACCAGGTGGGCCCTGTCTGGTCTATAGAAGTGCGGTTTGCACTCCGCACAGATCGGGCAATCCCTGGTGACCGCTTTTACCTCCTCGTTGGAGGAAGGCAGGTTTCGGGCTCTGATGTAGTGGGCGAGCCGGGTGACCCCTGGATGGCAGAGGTCATCGTGGATGGCTTTCAGACGGCTGATCTGCGCGCTGGCGCATGTCCCGCGGGATAGGGCATCCGAGGGCTCGTTGAGCTTCCCGGGTCGATATTTAATATCGTAATTGTAGGTGGAGAGTTCGATCCTCCACCGAAGGATTTTATCGTTTTTTATTTTGCCCCTTTGCGAGTTGTCAAGCATAAAGGCAACCGATCATTGGTCGGTGATGAGGGTGAACCTCCTACCTGTGAGGTAGTGCCTCCAGTGACGAATAGCCTCCACAATGGCTTGTGCTTCCTTCTCGACTGAGGAGTGTCGGAGTTCTGAAGCGGAGAGGGTACGGGAGAAAAATGCAACGGGCCTCCCTGCCTGATTTAAAGTGGCTGCTAGAGCTACCTCTGAGGCGTCACTCAACCTGGAATGGAGTGGATTCATCCACCGCCCGCATGGCCGCTTTGGCGATGTCCTCCTTGATGCCGTCGAAGGCCTGGCGTGCCTCGGCTGACAGGGGAAATCGTGTGGCCTTAAAGAGTGGCCGGGCTTTGTCCGCATATTGAGGGACCCACTGGGCGTAGTATGAGAAGAACCCCAAGCACCATTTGAGGGCCTTGGGGCAATGAGGGAGGGGGAGTTCTAAGACGGTCCTGGTCCGGGTCTGGGCCCAGGACTCCGTTCTCCACGACGTAGCCGAGGATGGCCAGTCTGTTTGTGCGGAAAACGCATTTCTCCATGTTGTAAGTGAGGTTTAATTTCTGTGCCGTCTGGAGAAAACGGTGGAGGTTGGCGTCGTGGTCCTGCTGGTCATAGCCGCAGATGGTAACATTATCCAGATACGGAAACGTGGCCCGCAGCCCGTACTGGTCCACCATTCGGTCCATTGCTCGTTGGAACACCGAGACCCCATTAGTGACGCCGAAGGGAACCCGGAGGAAATGGAAGAGGCGGCCATCGGCCTCGAACGCCGTGTAGTGACGGTCCTCCGGGCGGATTGGGAGCTGGTGGTATGCAGACTTCAGATCCACCGTGGAAAATAGCCGATATTGGGCGATCTGGTTAACCATGTCTGCAATCCTGGGGAGGGGATACGCGTCGAGGAGCGTAAAGCTATTTATGGTCTGGCTATAGTCGACCACCATGCGGAATTTTTCCCCTGTCTTGACGACCACCACCTGAGCTCTCCAGGGACTATTACTGGCCTCTATGATCCCCTCACTGAGCAGCCTTCGGACCTCCGATCGGATAAAGACCCTATCCTGTAGGCTGTATCGCCTGCTGCGAGTAGCTACTGGTTTGCAATCTGGAATGAGATTGGCGAAGAGAGGAGGGGAGGAGATGCGCAGCGTGGCTAGGCAGCAGATAGTGAGTGGGGGCAGGGGCCCGCCGAAGCTGAGGGTGAGGCTCTTGAGGTTGCATTGGAAATCCAGGCCTAATAAGAGTGGCGCGCAGAGGTCGGGCAGGACATAAAGTTTAAATTTGGAATAACTAGCGCCTCGAATTGTGAGCGTAGCGACGGTGTGTCCTTGGATTTGGACTGAGTGGGAGCCCGAAGCGAGGGCGATAGTTTGGCTCACAGGAAAAATAGGAAGCGAACAGCGTCTTACCAGCTCTGGGTGTATAAAGCTCTCGGTGCTCCTGGAGTCAAAGAGGCATGGCGTGCTGTACACGTTGATCTGGATCTCTGCCATCGAACTTTGTAGGTGCTTGGGGCGGGATTGATCTAGGGTGACCGCGTTGAGTTGCGGGCCGCATGATGGGTGCCCGGGGAAGTCGTAGTCTTCCGAGTGGGCGTCCGGTCGAGTAGATGCCGGTACGTTCTGGCGAGCTTGATGCAGGATCGCTGCGCTGAGTTGCGGGCCGCGTGATGAGTGCCCGGGGAAGTCGTAGTCTTCTGATGAGCTTTCTGAGCATGGAGATGCAGATGGGGCCCGTGGATCGCACGTGGTGAGAGGCGAGGAAGATGGCGTCCAAGATGGCGGCCCCCATGGATCGTACGTGGCGGGAGGGGGCGGAGTCGGGGCGTAGGCCGCAGCGTTTCGGGCCCCACAGACCCGCTGGTGCTGGGAGCGACTTGTTCTCTCTACTGGGGAGTTAGAAACTGGGGCCCTTTTCGCGAGGCACACTCTGGTATAGTGGCCTTTCTTCCCGCAGCTGCTGCAGGTCGCGGATCGGGCTGGGCAGAGCTGCCGCGGGTGCTGGCTTTGGCCACAGAAATGGCAGGCTGGGGCAGCAGAGTAACTGGCTGGGGCAGCAGAGTAACTGGCTGGGGCAGCAGAGTAACTGGCTGGGGCAGCTGAGTAGCTGGCTGGGGCAGCAGAGTAACTGGCTGGGGCAGCTGAGTAGCTGGCTGGGGCAGCAGAGTAACTGGCTGGGGCAGCAGAGTAACTGGCTGGGGCAGCAGAGTAACTGGCTGGGGCAGCTGAGTAGCTGGCTGGGGCAGCAGAGTAACTGGCTGGGGCAGCAGAGTAACTGGCTGGAGCAGCTGAGTAGCTGGCTGGGGCAGCAGAGTAACTGGCTGGGGCAGCAGAGTAACTGGCTGGAGCAGCCGAGTAGCTGGCTGGGGCAGCAGAGTAACTGGCTGGGGCAGCTGAGTAGCTGGCTGGGGCAGCAGAGTAACTGGCTGGGGCAGCTGAGTAGCTGGCTGGGGCAGCAGAGTAACTGGCTGGGGCAGCTGAGTAACTGGCTGGAGCAGCTGAGTAGCTGGCTGGGGCAGCAGAGTAACTGGCTGGGGCAGCAGAGTAACTGGCTGGAGCAGCTGAGTAGCTGGCTGGGGCAGCAGAGTAACTGGCTGGAGCAGCAGAGTAACTGGCTGGGGCAGCAGAGTAACTGGCTGGGGCAGCATAGTAACTGGCTGGGGCAGCAGAGTAACTGGCTGGAGCAGCTGAGTAGCTGGCTGGGGCAGCAGAGTAACTGGCTGGGGCAGCAGAGTAACTGGCTGGAGCAGCTGAATAGCTGGCTGGGGCAGCAGAGTAGCTGGCTGGGGCAGCAGAGTAACTGGCTGGGGCAGCTGAGTAGCTGGCTGGGGCAGCAGAGTAACTGGCTGGGGCAGCAGAGTAACTGGCTGGGGCAGCTGAGTAACTGGCTGGGGCAGCAGAGTAGCTGGCTGGGGCAGCAGAGTAACTGGCTGGGGCAGCAGAGTAGCTGGCTGGGGCAGCAGAGTAACTGGCTGGAGCAGCAGAGCAGCTGGCTGGGGCAGCAGAGTAACTGGCTGGGGCAGCAGAGTAACTGGCTGGGGCAGCAGAGTAACTGGCTGGGGCAGCTGAGTAACTGCCTGGGGCAGCAGAGTAACTGGCTGGGGCAGCAGAGTAACTGGCTGGAGCAGCTGAATAGCTGGCTGGGGCAGCAGAGTAACTGGCTGGGGCAGCAGAGTAACTGGCTGGGGCAGCAGAGTAACTGGCTGGGGCAGCAGAGTAACTGGCTGGGGCAGCAGAGTAACTGGCTGGGGCCGCAGAGTAACTGGCTGGGGCAGCAGAGTAACTGGCTGGGGCAGCAGAGTAACTGGCTGGGGCAGCTGAGTAACTGGCTGAAGCAGCAGAGTAACTGGCTGGGGCAGCAGAGTAACTGGCTGGGGCAGCAGAGTAACTGGCTTTGGCAGCGCGGTAGCTGGGGGGCCGTGCGGCACAGGCCTGGGGGAGTTGTTGGTCGGGGGCCCACGATGGGGTTGCGGGGTCCGTGGGAAACGAGGTGAGGCTGCGGAAGGAGACTTCCATTGTGGTAGCAGCCTCCACAGTAGTGTCTAAGTCTTGGGCCCCCTTTTCCGGCAGCCTTTGGCGCACATAGACCTGAGGCCCGCTACAAAAACGTCCCACACAGCAAGCTCCCTATGTTCAGCCGCGGTAACGGCTTGATAATTACAGTCATTGGAAAGATTGTTAAGTTCCCTTACAAACTCAGCTAGTGTTTCTGTCGGCCGCTGACGGCGAGTCGTAAACATGTGGCGTGCATAAACCTCGTTGATGGGCCTAACGTACATTTTGTCCAATATTGCCAGCGCTGCGGTGTAAGAACCGGCCGGGTTTAGCTGCGTGGAGATTCTGTGGCTTACCCTCGCATGCAATAGGCTGAGCTTTTGTTCCTCCGTTGTTCCGGCGGTGCTGGCTTCTGCCAGGTAGGCCTTAAAACATCTCAGCCAATGGGAGAAAATTTCTTTAGCCTCTGCATCCTGTGGGTCGAGTCTAGGCGTCCGGGCTTGAGGGCTGCTTCCATGATTTACTTCGACTGTTTCGTAAGTATATTAAATTGATGGAACCATCAATTCTACGGACACGTGCTTGAGGGATTAGAATAGCGGTTTTAATATACTTACAACGGAGCCAGCCTGTTCGCCGTTGAACATTCGATGAACTGGCCGGCTGGCTCTGTGGCACGGATCTTTATACAGCAGCTCCAGGGGGAGGAGTTCTGGGCGGAGCCAAGGGGGGAGCCCAGTACAGACTCTCGAGTACTCCCAGAGCCACTCCCCCTGGTTGTCAGGGAGTGCAACTGCACTTACAATATCGGTACGTATATACAATGGGAACAGAGTGACATTGGTAACTTACAACACCCTGTGAATCTCATTCACCACACGGGCCTTGATAAAGTGGAAGAACCGGGTGACCTCCAGGTGACAGAGGTTGTGGGGAGCCTGAAGTCGGTCCACTTGTGCGCTGGCACATGTACCGCGGGATATGGCATCTGGGGGCTCATTGAGCTTCCCAGGGCGATACAAGATCTCATAGTTATAGGTGGAGAGCTCGATCCTCCACCTCAAGATCTTGTCGTTCTTAATCTTGCCCCGCTGTGTGTTACTAAACATGAAGGCAACCGACCGTTGGTCAGTAAGGAGAGCGAATCTCCTGCCGGCCTGGTAATGCCTCCAATGTCGCACAGCTTCCACAATGCCTTGGGCCTCCTTTTCGACAGGGGAGTGCCGAATTTCAGAGGCGTGGAGGGTGCGGGAGAAGAAAGCCACGGGTCTGCCCGCCTGGTTGAGGGTGGCGGCCAGAGCTACGTCCGATGCATCGCTCTCCTCCTGAAAGGGGAGGGACTCATCGACCGCGTGCATCGTGGCCTTGGCGATGTCGGCCTTGATGTGGTTGAAGGCCTGGCGGGCCTCAGCCATCAGGGGGAACATGGTGGACTTGATGAGTGGGCGGGCCTTGTCCGCATAATTAGGGACCCACTGTGCATAATATGAGAAGAACCCTCTTCAGGGCCTTGGGGCAGTGGGGGAGGGGGAGTTCCAGAAGGGGGCGCATGTGGCCGGGGTCGGGCCTGAAGTCTCCATTTTCCACAACATAGCCAAGGATGGCTAAGTGGTTGGTGCGGAACACGCAGTTAAGGAGCTTGGCGGAGTGGAGGAATTTCTGGAGTTTCGTGTCATGGTCCTGCTGGTCGTGGCCGCAGATGGTGACGTTATCTCGGTGCAGGAACGTGGCCCGCAGTCCGTACTGGTCAACCATTCGGTCCATCTCTCGCTGGAAGACCGAGACTCTATTGGTGACACCGAAGGGAACCCTAAGGAAATGGTAGAGGCGGCCATCTGCTTCGAACGCAGTGTATTGACGGTCCTCCGGGCGGATGGAGAGCTGGTGGTAGGCGGATTTCAAGTCAACGGTGGAGAAGACTCGATACTGCGCAAGCTGGTTGAC
>NC_052166.1:3637657-3676978 GCF_902713615.1 Scyliorhinus canicula
CTCTGACAGTGCGGCGCTCCCTCAGCACTGACCCTCTGACAGTGCGGCGCTCCCTCAGTACTGACCCTCTGACAGTGCGGCGCTCCCTCAGCACTGACCCTCTGACAGTGCGGCACTCCCTCAGCACTGACGCTCCGACAGTGCGGCGCTCCCTCAGCACTGACCTTCCGACAGTGCAGCACTCCCTCAGTACTGACCCTCCGACAGTGCAGCACTCCCTCAGCACTGACCCTCTGACAGTGCGGCACTCCCTCAGTACTGACCCTCCGACAGTGCAGCACTCCCTCAGTACTGACCCTCCGACAGTGCGGCACTCCCTCAGCACTGACCCTCCGACAGTACGGTGCTCCCTCAGCACTGACCGTCCGACAGTGCGGCACTCCCTCACCACTGACCCTCGGACAGTGCGGCTCCCTCAGCACTGACCCTCCGACAGTGCGGCGCTCCCTCAGCACTGACCCTCCGACAGTGCGGTGCTCCCTCAGTACTGACCCTCCGACAGTGCGGAGCTCCCTCAGTACTGACCCTCCGACAGTGCGGCACTCCCTCAGCACTGACCCTCCGACAGTGCAGCGCTCCCTCAGCATTGACCCTCCGACAGTGCGACGCTCCCTCAGCACTGACCCTCCGTCAGTGCGGCTCTCCCTCAGCACTGACCCTCCGACAGTGCGGCGCTCCCTCAGCACTGACCCTCCGACAGTGCGGTGCTCCCTCAGTACTGACCCTCCGACAGTGCGGTGCTCCCTCAGTACTGACCCTCCGACAGTGCGGCGCTCCCTCAGCACTGACCCTCCGACAGTGCAGCACTCCCTCAGTACTGACCCTCCGACAGTGCGGCACTCCCTCAGCACTGACCCTCCGACAGTGCGGCACACCCTCAGCACTGACCCTCTGACAGTGCGGCTCTCCCTCAGTACTGACCCTCTGACAGTGCGGCGCTCCCTCAGTACTGACCCTCCCACATTGCGGCGCTCCCTCAGCACTGACCCTCCGACAGTGCGGCGCTCCCTCAGCACTGACCCTCCGACAGTGCGGCGCTCCCTCAGCACTGACCCTCCGACAGTGCGGCGCTCCCTCAGTACTGACCCTCTGACAGTGCGGCGCTCCCTCAGCACTGACCCTCCGACACTGCGGCGCTCCCTCAGTACTGACCCTCCGACAGTGTGGCGCTCCCTCAGCACTGACCCTCCGACAGTGCGGAGCTCCCTCAGCACTGACCCTCCGACAGTGCGGTGCTCCCTCAGTACTGACCCTCCGACAGTGCGGAGCTCCCTCAGTACTGACCCTCCGACAGTGCGGCACTCCCTCAGCACTGACCCTCCGACAGTGCAGCGCTCCCTCAGCATTGACCCTCCGACAGTGCGACGCTCCCTCAGCACTGACCCTCCGACAGTGCGGCTCTCCCTCAGCACTGACCCTGCGACAGTGCGGCGCTCCCTCAGCACTGACCCTCCGACAGTGCGGTGCTCCCTCAGTACTGATCCTCCGACAGTGCGGTGCTCCCTCAGTACTGACCCTCCGACAGTGCGGCGCTCCCTCAGCACTGACCCTCTGACAGTGCAGCACTCCCTCAGTACTGACCCTCCGACAGTGCGACGCTCCCTCAGCACTGACCCTCCGTCAGTGCGGCTCTCCCTCAGCACTGACCCTGCGACAGTGCGGCGCTCCCTCAGCACTGACCCTCCGACAGTGCGGCGCTCCCTCAGTACTGACCCTCCGACAGTGCGGTGCTCCCTCAGTACTGACCCTCCGACAGTGCGGCGCTCCCTCAGCACTGACCCTCCGACAGTGCAGCACTCCCTCAGTACTGACCCTCCGACAGTGCGGCACTCCCTCAGCACTGACTCTCCGACAGTGCGGCACACCCTCAGCACTGACCCTCTGACAGTGCGGCTCTCCCTCAGTACTGACCCTCTGACAGTGCGGCGCTCCCTCAGTACTGACCCTCCCACATTGCGGCGCTCCCTCAGCACTGACCCTCCGACAGTGCGGCGCTCCCTCAGCACTGACCCTCCGACAGTGCGGCGCTCCCTCAGCACTGACCCTCCGACAGTGTGGCGCTCCCTCAGTACTGACCCTCTGACAGTGCGGCGCTCCCTCAGCACTGACCCTCCGACAGTGCGGCGCTCCCTCAGTACTGACCCTCCGACAGTGTGGCGCTCCCTCAGCACTGACCCTCCGACAGTGCGGAGCTCCCTCAGCACTGACCCTCCGACAGTGCGGTGCTCCCTCAGTACCGACCCTCCGACAGTGCGGAGCTCCCTCAGTACTGACCCTCCGACAGTGCGGCACTCCCTCAGCACTGACCCTCCGACAGTGCAGCGCTCCCTCAGCATTGACCCTCCGACAGTGCGACGCTCCCTCAGCACTGACCCTCCGTCAGTGCGGCTCTCCCTCAGCACTGACCCTGCGACAGTGCGGCGCTCCCTCAGCACTGACCCTCCGACAGTGCGGTGCTCCCTCAGTACTGACCCTCCGACAGTGCGGCACTCCCTCAGCACTGACTCTCCGACAGTGCGGCACACCCTCAGCACTGACCCTCTGACAGTGCGGCTCTCCCTCAGTACTGACCCTCTGACAGTGCGGCGCTCCCTCAGTACTGACCCTCCCACATTGCGGCGCTCCCTCAGCACTGACCCTCCGACAGTGCGGCGCTCCCTCAGCACTGACCCTCCGACAGTGCGGCGCTCCCTCAGCACTGACCCTCCGACAGTGTGGCGCTCCCTCAGTACTGACCCTCTGACAGTGCGGCGCTCCCTCAGTACTGACCCTCCCACATTGCGGCGCTCCCTCAGCACTGACCCTCCGACAGTGCGGCGCTCCCTCAGCACTGACCCTCCGACAGTGCGGCGCTCCCTCAGCACTGACCCTCCGACAGTGTGGCGCTCCCTCAGTACTGACCCTCTGACAGTGCGGCGCTCCCTCAGCACTGACTCTCCGACACTGCGGCGCTCCCTCAGTACTGACCCTCCGACAGTGTGGCGCTCCCTCAGCACTGACCCTCCGACAGTGCGGAGCTCCCTCAGCACTGACCCTCCGACAGTGCGGTGCTCCCTCAGTACTGACCCTCCGACAGTGCGGAGCTCCCTCAGTACTGACCCTCCGACAGTGCGGCGCTCCCTCAGCACTGACCCTCCGACAGTGCAGCGCTCCCTCAGCATTGACCCTCCGACAGTGCGACGCTCCCTCAGCACTGACCCTCCGTCAGTGCGGCTCTCCCTCAGCACTGACCCTCCGACAGTGCGGCGCTCCCTCAGCACTGACCCTCCGACAGTGCGGTGCTCCCTCAGTACTGACCCTCCGACAGTGCGGTGCTCCCTCAGTACTGACCCTCCGACAGTGCGGCACTCCCTCAGCACTGACTCTCCGACAGTGCGGCACACCCTCAGCACTGACCCTCTGACAGTGCGGCTCTCCCTCAGTACTGACCCTCTGACAGTGCGGCGCTCCCTCAGTACTGACCCTCCCACATTGCGGCGCTCCCTCAGCACTGACCCTCCGACAGTGCGGCGCTCCCTCAGCACTGACCCTCCGACAGTGCGGCGCTCCCTCAGCACTGACCCTCCGACAGTGTGGCGCTCCCTCAGTACTGACCCTCTGACAGTGCGGCGCTCCCTCAGCACTGACCCTCTGACAGTGCGGCGCTCCCTCAGCACTGACCCTCTGACAGTGCGGCGCTCCCTCAGTACTGACCCTCTGACAGTGCGGCGCTCCCTCAGCACTGACCCTCTGACAGTGCGGCGCTCCCTCAGTACTGACCCTCTGACAGTGCGGCGCTCCCTCAGCACTGACCCTCCGACAGTACGGTGCTCCCTCAGCACTGACCCTCCGACAGTGCGGCGCTCCCTCAGCACTGACCCTCCGACAGTGCGGCGCTCCCTCAGCACTGACCCTCCGACAGTGCGGCGCCCCCTCAGCACTGACCCCCCGACAGTGCGGCCCTCCCTCAGTACTGACCCTCCGACAGTGCGGCGCTCCCTCAGTACTGACCCTCCGACAGTGCGGCGCTCCCTCAGCACTGACCCTCCAACAGTGCGGCCCTCCCTCAGTACTGACCCTCCGACAGTGCGGCGCTCCCTCAGTACTGACCCTCCGACAGTGCGGCGCTCCCTCAGCACTGACCCTCCAACAGTGCGGCGCTCCCTCAGCACTGACCCTCCCACAGTGCGGCGCTCCTTCAGCACTGACCCTCCGACAGTGTGGAGCTCCCTCGGTATCTCAGTGATTTATCTGCTGTGATACGCTCCCTGGGCCCTGGGAACAAACTGAGTATTGATTCTGGCTCTTTCACAGAACTTGCTGAGTGTGACTGACTCGTTGTATTTGTTGAAGTTTGCTGTTTCTGTGAATTCAGGCCGGCTGTGACCTTGCGTCGCGATGTTTGCCGACAGTGTTAATGGCTTTGGGCAGATTCTAAAATAAGGCTGCCAAGGTGAGAAAATAGACACGTGTGACTGCAGATCAGAGAAAACCTTCCACTCAATTTCTCTGCATCACTTGCCTCTCGTTAACCAGTCGACGGCAAAGCAAAATGCTAAATATTGAAACTGCCCAGTGCTGAGGGAGCGCCGCACTGTCGGAGGGTCAGTACTGAGGGAGTGCCGCACTGTCGGAGGGTCAGTGCTGAGGGAACGCCGCACTGTGGGAGGGTCAGTGCTGAGGGAGTGCCGCACTGTCGGAGGGTCAGTGCTGAGGGAGCGCCGCACTGTGGGAGGGTCAGTGCTGAGGGAGTGCCACACTGTCGGAGGGTCAGTGCTGAGGGTGCGCCGCACTGTCGGAGGATCAGTGCTGAGGGAGTGCCGCACTGTCGGAGGGTCAGTGCTGAGGGAGCGCCGCACTGTCGGAGGGTCAGTACTGAGGGAGCGCCGCACTGTCGGAGGGTCAGTGCTGAGGGAGCGCCGCACTGTCGGAGGGTCAGTGCTGAGGGAGTGCCGCACTGTTGGAGGGTCAGTGCTGAGGGAGTGCCGCACTGTCGGAGGGTCAGTGCTGAGGGAGCGCCGCACTGTCGGAGGGTCAGTGCTGAGGGAGCGCCGCACTGTGGGAGGGTCAGTGCTGAGGGAGCGCTGCACTGTAGGAGGGTCAGTGCTGAGGGAGCGGCGCACTGTCGGAAGGTCAGTGCTGAGGGAGCCCCGCACTGTCCGAGGGTCAGTGCTGAGGGAGCGCCGCACAGTCGGAGGGTTAGTGCTGAGGGAGCGCCGCACTGTCGGAGGGTCAGTACTGAGGGAGTGCCGCACTGTCAGAGGGTCAGTGCTGAGGGAGCGCTGCACTATCGGAGGGTCAGTGCTGAGGGAGCGCCGCACTGTCGGAGGGTCAGTGCTGAGGGAGCACAGCACTGTTGGAGGGTTAGTGCTGAGGGAGGGCCGCACTGTCGGAGGGTTAGTGCTGAGGGAGCGCCGCACTGTCAGAGGGTCAGTGCTGAAGGAGTGCCGCACTGTCGGAGGGTCAGTGCTGAGGGAGTGCCGCACTGTCAGAGGGTCAGTGCTGAGGGAGTGCCGCACTGTCGGAGGGTCAGTGCTGAGGGAGCCGCACTGTCAGAGGGTCAGTGCTGAGGGAGTGCCGCACTGTCAGAGGGTCAGTGCTGAGGGAGTGCCGCACTGTGGGAGGGTCAGTGCTGAGGGAGCCGCACTGTCAGAGGGTCAGTGCTGAGGGAGCTCCACACTGTTGGAGGGTCAGTGCTGAGGGAGGGCCACACTGTCGGAGGGTCAGTGCTGAGGGAGCGCCGCACTGTTGGAGGGTCAGTGCTGAGGGAGCGCCGCACTGTCCGAGGGTCAGTGCTGAGGGAGCGCCGCACTGTCGGAGGATCAGTGCTCAGGGAGCGCCGCACTGTCGGAGGGTCAGTGCTGTGGGAGCGCCGCACTGTCGGAGGGTCAGTGCTGAGAGAGGGCCGCACTGTCCGAGGGTCAGTGCTGAGGGAGCGCCGCATTGTCAGAGGGTCAGTGCTGAGGGAGCGCCGCACTGTCGAGGGTCAGTGCTGAGGGAGCGCCGCATTGTCGGAGGGTCAGTGCTGAGGGAGTGTCACCCTGTTGGAGGGTCAGTGCTGAGGGAGTGCCGCACTGTCGGAGGGTCAGTGCTTAGGGAGTGCTGCACTGTCGGAGGGTCAGTACTGAGGGAGTGCTGCACTGTCGGAGGGTCAGTGCTGAGGTAGCGCCGCACTGTCGGAGGGTCAGTGCTGAGGGAGCGCCGCACTGTCGGAGGGTCAGTGCTGAGGGAGTGCCGCACTGTCGGAGGGTCAGTGCTGAGGGAGTGCCGCACTGTCGGAGGGTCAGTGCTGATGGAGTGCCACACTGTCAGAGGGTCAGTGCTGAGGGAGTGCCGCACTGTCGGAGGGTCAGTGCTGAGGGAGCACCGCACTGTCGGAGGGTCAGTGCTGAGGGAGTGCCACACTGTCAGAGGGTCAGTGCTGAGGGAGTGCCGCACTGTCGGAGGGTCAGTGCCGAGGGAGTGCCGCACTGTCGGAGTGTCAGTGCCGAGGGAGCGCCGCACTGTCGGAGCGTCAGTACTGAGAGAGCGCCGCACTGTCGGAGTGTCAGTGCTGAGGGAGTGCCACACTGTCAGAGGGTCAGTGCTGAGGGAGCGCGCACTGTCAGAGGGTCAGTGCTGAGGGAGTGCCACACTGTCGGAGGGTCAGTGCTGAGGGAGTGCCACACTGTCAGAGGGTCAGTGCTGAGGGAGTGCCGCACTGTCGGAGGGTCAGTGCTGAGGGAGCACCGCACTGAAGCCTACTCGTGACAATAAGCAATTTCATTTCACAGGAAGGATCCCAGAACCCACCTTGTAATAAGAAGATTGGGGGTAATGGGGTTTTCTGGGCAGCGAGGGGGTGCGGAACACTTCCAAAGTTCCCTCCCCATGTTCTGGGGCCAATACTTGACGCACAAACCAAAAAAAAGGATCTGACCTGGGCCATTATCACATTGGCTGCCTGCGGGATCTTGCTGTGTGTCTCCAGTTTCAGGTTTACCGACATCGACCGAGGACCACATTTAAAAATAAACACTCCTCCTTGATTTGGGAAGCATGTGGAAGTGTTGTGAGGTGGGGAATAGATGCTGGAGATTTTGGAATCTTATCGTTCCTGCTGACAAATCTAATGAGGTGCTAGCGAAAATCAGCTCGCTCTCTCTCCCCGAGTTTATTTCTGGCTTCATGTTTCTGGAAGGATTTGTGGGCCGGTGACGGAGCAGCAGGATCCGGATTGGGCAGGGCCATTGGAGGCACAGATGCTGCCGTGGGCGGTAGCTCAGGTTCTCGGCCTAGTCAGCAGAGTGTGAAAGTGACAATCGCTGAAACCGAGCCAGACGAACCTCCACCAGGTTTTCAGAACTGCAAAGGGGCAATTTATCCATCACCGGCCCCCTCCCTCGGCTCATTCACGGGCAAAATGGCTTCTTCAACTTGAGGGCAGCCGCTTTGCAGACAGTATCCTGGCAGCCAGCTCTTCAGGCCTGTGTCAATCCCCAAACTAATCCCACTGCTCCGATTCACCCTATAGCCCTCAGCACTGACCCTCCGACAGTGCGGCGCTCCCTCAGCACTGACCCTCCGACAGTGCGGCACTCCCTCAGTACTGACCCTCCGACAGTGCGGCGCTCCCTCAGTACTGACCCTCCGACAGTGTGGCACTCCCTCAGCACTGACCCTCCGACAGTGCGGCATTCCCTCAGCACTGACCCTCCGACAGTGGGGCGCTCCCTCAGCACTGACCCTCCGACATTGCGACGCTCCCTCAGCACTGACCCTCCGACAGTGCGGCGCTCCCTCAGCACTGACCCTCTGACAGTGCGACGCTCCCTCAGCACTGACCCTCCGACAGTGCGGCGCTCCCTCAGCACTGACCCTCTGACAGTGCGACGCTCCCTCAGCACTGACCCTCCGACAGTGCGGCGCTCCCTCAGCACTGACCCTCCGACAGTGCGACGCTCCCTCAGCACTGACCCTCCGACAGTGCGGCGCTCCCTCAGCACTGACCCTCCGACAGTGCGGCGCTCCCTCAGCACTGACCCTCCGACAGTGCGGCGCTCCCTCAGCACTGACCCTCCGACAGTGCGGTGCTCCCTCAGCACTGACCCTCCGACAGTGTGGCGCCCCCTCAGCACTGACCCTCCGACAGTGTGGCGCCCCCTCAGCACTGACCCTCTGACAGTGCGGCGCCCCCTCAGCACTGACCCTCCGACAGTGTGGCGCCCCCTCAGCACTGACCCTCCGACAGTGCGGCTCTCCCTCAGCACTGACCCTCCAACAGTACGGCGCTCCTTCAGCACTGACCCTCCGACAGTGCGGCACTCCCTCCGTGTATATCATAGAATTTACAGTGCAGAAGGAGGCTATTGAACCCATTGAGTCTGCACCGGCCCTTGGGTAGAGCACCCAACCAAAGCCTGCAGCCTATCCCTGTAACCCAGTGACCCCACCCAATCCAACCCAACCTTTTTGGTCACTGAGGGCAATTTATCGCGGCCAATCCACCTAACCCGCACATCTTTGGACTGTGGGAGGAAACCGGAGCACCCGGAGGAAACCCACGCACACACGGGGAGAACGTGCAGATTCCGCACAGACAGTGACCCAAGCCGGGAATCGAACCTGGGACCCTGGAGCTGTGGAGCAACTGTGCTAACCACTTTGCTACTGTGCCCCCCATATACCTCAAAGGTTCCCCAAGAATGCATTCGCTCAGAGTGTTACGACACCCTGGGCAAGTGCACGGTCAGTTACAGCCCCACAGACCCCGGAGTCCCAACTGCGGTGAATTACCCAATAATTGGTCAGCTTTCCTGAGATCTTTACCCCGTGCTGCTCCAATGAGTGACAGAGACCCTGAGCAGGATTCTCCGTTTGCAGCACGCTCCGCTTCTCCGGCAGAGCAATCCCTCCCGTGGATTTCCCCGTGGAATGGGAGTGGCCAAAATGGGAACCCAATTGGCCGTCTGCAGGCATGGACCATCCCACTGCCGAGGGGGGGCGTCCCGCTCCAGAAAACGGGTCTGGCGGGACGGAGAATCCGGCTGCAGATTCACAAGTGAAACCCAGGGGCAGCACGGTAGCATTGTGGATAGCACAATCGCTTCACAGCTCCAGGGTCCCAGGTTCGATTCCGGCTTGGGTCACTGTCTGTGCGGAGTCTGCACGTCCTCCCCGTGTCTGCGTGGGTTTCCTCCGGGTGCTCCGGTTTCCTCCCACAGTCCAAAGATGTGCAGGTTAGGTGGATTGGCCGGGATAAATTGCCCTTAGTGTCCAAAATTGCCCTTAGTGTTGGGTGGGGTTACTGGGTTATGGGGATAGGGTGGAGGTGTTAACCTTGGGTAGGGTGCTCTTGCCAGGAGCCGGTGCAGACTCGATGGGCCGAATGGCCTCCTTCTGCACTGTAAATTCTATGTAAATCTATGTAAATAAAAAAAATTGTAAAGAGTAAAAGGTGGACAGATAATGGAACCAGGGTGTACTCATCCACCTATTACCAAAGCCCCATCCCACCCTCCCCCATAAACACATACACAAGATAGACCCAGTGGCCGGGATTGTCCTGGAATTGGCGGCTGGGCTGTATCGGTGCCAAAGAGCGGCGTGAACCACTCCGGCATCGGGCCGCCCGGATGTTGCGGAATCCCCGGCACTTCCGGGGGCGAGGCCGGCGCTGGAAGGGTTGGCACCGCGCCAACCGGCGCCGAAGGGCCTCCGCCGGCCGACGCGGGTTGGGCGCATGCGCAGAACGGCCAGCGTGCTTCCTGCGCATGCGCGGCGGAGTTCTCCACGGAGGGAAAGAGCGCCCCCACGGCACAGGCCCGCCCGCAGATCGGTGGGCCCCGATCGCGGGCCAGGCCACCGTGGGGCCTCCCCTCCAGGGTCGGATCCCCCCCCCCCCGGCCCCTCCCCCCCCGAGGACCCCGCTAACCGCCCTCCAAGCCAGGTCCGGCCGGTGTGGACCATGTCTATTTCACGCCGGCGAGACTGGCCGAAAACGGGCGGCCGCATGCCCATCACATCCCGGAGAATTGCCGGGGGGGGGGGGGGGCGCGCTGCCAATGGCCCCCGACCGGTGCGGCTCAATCCCCGCTCCCACCCGAAAACCGGCACCTGGAGAATTCGGCAGCCGACGTTGGAGCGGCGGGGCGGGATTCACGCCCCCCCCCCCCCGATTCTCCGACCCGACGGGGGGGGGGGGGGGTCAGAGAATCCCGCCCATGGTCGGGGAGAGGAAGAGGGTTAAAAATAACCGGGATTGGAAGTGTGATGTACCATCAATTGAACGCGAGACGAGTTGCTGAAGAAAAGTATGGCTTTAATCTGCCAGATGTTAGCCCTGCGGTCGATTACAGTGAAAGGACGACCGCCGGGAGTACTGGGTATTTATACCCCACCCTGGAGGCGGGGTTAACTCAGCCTCTCGACCAATCGGGGAGCCATCACATGATTGGTCTCAACCAACCGGTCGAGAGGCACATGACCGACCAGGGCCAATGGTAAGCCGGTGTTCTAAACCAATGGCAGGCAGCTATGCTAATCGTATCACCACAAAGTGTATGAGAGATTTGTGAATCTTCCCTGCTGATGCGGGGGTTGAGGTCCTTCTCGGAAGAGGTCTCTCCGGAATGCGAGGTGTTGCAAATCATCCGTGAATTCCCATCTTCTCAGGACTACCATCCGGTGGAACTCCCAGACTGTAAGTCTTCCCGTGGGAAATGGCCTTCACACAGGAGATTCAATGCTGTGCAATTCTCTCGTGCTCTCCGTCTCTCTGAGATATTACTGGAGTTTTCTACCTGAGAGTTTACAGTAGATTCGACATTGTCCCTGCCTATCTCCTGCTCGCCTGATCTCTGCAAAGCTTCTGGCTGCATCGGGAAGGGAATTCTCAGCCTGGGCTTCTCCAAACCATTCAGACAGAGGATTAAACTGTTACAAACCTGGTGGGGGGGGCGGGGGAACCTTAACGCAGCCTTTCAAACCAGTAGTTCCCTTCACATGTCTGCCTATTGAATAGGAGTACGGCTGGAGGAGGAGGAATCTCTTAAATACCTGCCAGCGAGAGAAGGAAATTATTTTTTCCAATTCAGGGGCAATTTAAGGTGGACAGTCAACCTACCATCAATGGGGCTGGTTTAGCACATTGGGCTAAACAGCTGGTTTGTAATGCAGAACGAGGCAGCAGCGCGGGTTCAATTCCCGTACCAGCCTTCCCGAACAGGCGGAGGAATGTGGCGACTAGGGGCTTCTCACAGCAACTTCATTGAAGCCTACTCGTGACAATAAGCGATTTTCATTTTCATCTTTCATTATTATTATCTTATCGAATGGGGGGAGGGCAGCAGGAAGATAGGGGCCCAATGGCTTCCTCCTGGCGACAATGATGTTTTTGCCTCGTGTCTTATGAAGAGACAATGACCAGAAAAGGAGCTCCTTTAAATTCTTTCATCACGCCAGGACATGACCCTGCGAATGCTTGCTCACAGAGCCTGTCTTGAGAACTTTACCCCGTCTGTCTAACACATCCCAGCTTCTCAACTTCCCCAGCCTCCCCTGCCGGAATGCTCACACACACACACACACACACCGATTTTCAATTAATGTCTCTTCGCCCAATGTCGGGTTTAACATATTAATTCAGTCCAGTGCAAAACGTCAACAGAGATCAAATAATTGTTCGTAAACGCATGCTAGGAACAATTTTTTTCAACACGGGGTAGAGGGAGCTTTACTCTGTATCTAACCCCGTGCTGTACCTGTCCTGGGAGTGTTTGATGGGGACAGTGTAGAGGGAGCTTTACTCTGTATCTAACCCCGTGCTGTACCTGTCCTGGGAGTGTTTGATGGGGACAGTGTAGAGGGAGCTTTACTCTGTATCTAACCCCGTGCTGTAACTGTCCTGGGAGTGTTTGATGGGGACAGTGTAGAGGGAGCTTTACTCTGTATCTAACCCCGTGCTGTACCTGTCCTGGGAGTGTTTGATGGGGATAGTGTAGAGGGAGCTTTACTCTGTATCTAACCCCGTGCTGTACCTGTCCTGGGAGTGTTTGATGGGGACAGTGTAGAGGGAGCTTTACTCTGTATCTAACCCCGTGCTGTACCTGTCCTGGGAGTGTTTGATGGGGACAGTGTAGAGGGAGCTTTACTCTGTATCTAACCCTGTGCTGTACCTGTCCTGGGAGTGTTTGATGGGGACAGTGTAGAGGGAGCTTTACTCTGTATCTAACCCCGTGCTGTACCTGTCCTGGGTTGGGTTGAGTTTCCATGTTGTGCATGATGAGAGTCATTGGGAAGAAGGTGGAACTTTCTGCTGTGTACTGAGGTGGCCAGCAGGGGGAGCTCTGCCATTATTTCATTGAGCATCCGATGGGTACAAACTGGGTGGGATTCTCTCCCGGCGCGAATCGCACCACAAACCCCGACGCCGGGGCGGGTTCTTCGCAGAGCGGAGAATCGGTGCCATTGGCGCCGGCGTGGTCAGCGGGGCGTCGGCCGGGGGCCACTGTACGGGGCCCTCCCGGCGATTCTCCACCCGGGATGGGCCGAGCGGCCATACCAAAAAACACGAGTCCTGCCGGCGCGGTTCTAACCCGGACTTTCCCGCCGCGACCTCGGCGTGGAAGGGTCCCGTGACGCAGCATGGCCTCCTGGGCTTGGGGCCTCCTTCCCTCCGCGCCGGCCCCTGTAGCCCTACGCCATGTCGGGGCTGGTGTGGAGAAGGGAGACACCGCGCACGCGCAGAAATGGCGCCGGTGCCACTGCGCTGTGCGCGGACCCTGCGGCGTCCATCTGACGGTGGAATCGGCAGTTCACGCGGCGTGGGTCACTCCAGTCCCGTACTGGCCCCCTGTCGGAGCCAGAATTGCTGATCCTGAGGCCGTGTCGGGGATCAGAGAAACTCGCCCACTAACTCTGGACAGCAGCCAAACCCTCTGACCAAGAAACCTGACATTTTCAGGCCGATTTCTCACCCTGGCAGGAGTGTGACGGACTCCTAATTGTTCTAGAACCTTCCATTCACTCCCACTGTACACAATCCCAATGGATCCAAACCCCTTCCCATTCACTCCCACTGTACACAATCCCAAACCCCTTCCCATTCACTCCCATTGTACACAATCCCAATGGACCCAAACCCCTTCCCATTCACTCCCACTGTACACAATCCCAATGGACCCAAACCCCTTCCCATTCACTCCCACTGTACACAATCCCAATGGATCCAAACCCCTTCCCATTCACTCCCACTGTACACAATCCCAATGGACCCAAACCCCTTCCCATTCACTCCCACTGTACACAATCCCAATGGATCCAAACCCCTTCCCATTCACTCCCACTGTGCGCAATCCCAATGGACCCAAACCCCTTCCCATTCACTCCAACTGTGCACAATCCCAATGGACCCAAACCCCTTCCCGTTCACTCCCACTGTGCACAATCCCAATGGTCCCAAACCCCTTCCCATTCACTCCCACTGTACACAATCCCAATGGACCCAAACCCCTTCTCATTCACTCCCACTGTGCACAATCCCACTGGACCCAAACCCCTTCCCATTCACTCCCACTGTACACAATCCCAATGGACCCAAACCCCTTCCCATTCACTTCCACTGTACACAATCCCAATGGACCCAAACCCCTTCTCATTCACTCCCACTGTGCACAATCCCAATGGTTCCAAACCCCTTCCGATTCACTCCCACTGTGCACAATCCCAATGGACCCAAACCCCTTCCCATTCATTCCCACTGTGCACAATCCCAATGGACCCAAACCCCTTCCCATTCACTCCCACTGTGCACAATCCCAATGGACCCAAACCCCTTCCCATTCACTCCCACTGTACACAATCCCAATGGACCCAAACCCCTTCCCATTCACTCCCAGTACACAATCCCAATGGACCCAAACCCCTTCCCATTCACTCCCACTGTGCACAATCCCAATGGTTCCAAACCCCTTCCTATTCACTCCCACTGTACGCAATCCCAATCCCAAACCCCTTCCCATTCACTCCCACTGTACACAATCCCAATGAACCCAAACCCCTTCCCATTCACTCCCACTGTGCACAATCCCAATGGTTCCAAACCCCTTCCGATTCACTCCCGCTGTACACAATCCCAATGGACCCAAACCCCTTCCCATTCACTCCCACTGTTCACAATCCCAATGGACCCAAACCACTTCCCATTCACTCCCACTGTACACAATCCCAATGGACCCAAACCACTTCCCATTCACTCCCACTCTACACAATCCCAATGGACCCAAACCCCTTCCCATTCACTCCCACAGTTCACAATCCCAATGGACCCAAACCACTTCCCATTCACTCCCACTGTACACAATCCCAATGGACCCAAACCCCTTCCCATTCACTCCCACTGTTCACAATCCCAATGGACCCAAACCACTTCCCATTCACTCCCACTGTACACAATCCCAATGGACCCAAACCCCTTCCCATTCACTCCCACTGTACACAATCCCAATGGACCCAAACCACTTCCCATTCACTCCCACTGTACACAATCCCAATGGACCCAAACCCCTTCCCATTCACTCCCACTGTTCACAATCCCAATGGACCCAAACCACTTCCCATTCACTCCCACTGTACACAATCCCAATGGACCCAAACCCCTTCCATTCACTCCCACAGTTACACAATCCCAATGGACCCAAACCATTTCCCATTCACTCCCACTGTGCACAATCCCAATGGACCCAAACCCCTTCCCATTCACTCCCACTGTGCACAATCCCAATGGACCCAAACCCCTTCCCATTCACTCCCACTGTACACAATCCCAATGGAACCAAACCCTTCCCGTTCACTCCCACTGTACACAATCCCAATGGACCCAAACCCCTTCCCCTTCACTCCCACTGTTCACAATCCCAATGGACCCAAACCACTTCCCGTTCACTCCTACTGTACAGAGTCTCAATGGACCCAAACCCTATCCCGTTCACTCTATCTGTACACAATCCCAATGGACCCAACCCCCTTCCCCTTCACGCCCAATGTAGACACTCCCAATGGACCCAAACCCTTCCCATTCACTCCCACTGTACACAATCCCAATGGACCCAAACCCCTTCCCACTACTCCCACTGTACAGAATCCCAATGGACCCCAAACCCCTTCCCATTCACTCCCACTGGACACAATCCCAATGGACCCAAACCCTTCCCATTCACTCCCACTGTGCACAATCCCAATGGATCCAAACTCCTTCCCATTCACTTCCACTGTACACAATCATAAACACCTTCCCATTCACCCCCACTGTGCACAATCCCAATGGAACCAAAGCCCTTCCCATTCACTCCCACTGTACACAATCCCAATGGACCCAAACCCCTTCCCAGTCACTGCCACTGTGCACAATCCCAATGGACCCAAACCCCTTCCCATTCACTCCCACTGTACACAATCCCAATGGACCCAAACCCCTTCCCATTCACTCCTACTGTGCACAATACCAATGGACCCAATCCCCTTCCCATTCACTCCCACTGTACACAATCCCAATGGACCCAAACCCCTTCCCATTCACTCCCACTGTACACAATCCCAATGGACCCAAACCCCTTCCCGTTCACTCCCACTGTACACAATCCCAATGGACCCAAACCCCTTCCCATTCACTCCCACTGTATACAATCCCAATGGACCCAAACCCCTTCCCATTCACTCCCACTGTACACAATCCCAATGGACCCAAACCCCTTCCCATTCACTCGCATTGTACAGAATCCCAATGGACCCAAACCCCTTCCCATTCACTCCCACTGTACACAATCCCAATGGACCCAAACCCTTCCCATTCACTCCCACTGTGCACAATCCCAATGGATCCAAACTCCTTCCCATTCACGTCCACTGTACACAATCCCAAACCCCTTCCCATTCACTCCCACTGTGCACAATCCCAATGGACCCAAACCCCTTCCCGTTGACCCCCACTGTGCACAATCCCAATGGAACCAAACCCCTTCCCATTCACTCCCACTGTACACAATCCCAATGGACCCAAACCCCTTCCCATTCACTCCCACTGTGCACAATCCCAATGGAACCAAAACCCTTCCCATTCACTCCCACTGTACACAATCCCAATGGACCCAAACCCCTTCCCATTCACACCCACTGTACACAATCCCAATGGACCCAAACCCCTTCCCATTCACTCCCACTGTGCACAATCCCAATGGTTCCAAACCCCTTCCGATTCACTCCCACTGTACACAATCCCAATGGACCCAAAACCCTTCCCATTCACTCCCACTGTACACAATCCCAATGGACCCAAACCCCTTCCCATTCACTCCCACTGTTCACAATCCCAATGGACCCAAACCACTTCCCATTCACTCCCACTGTACACAATCCCAATGGACCCAAACCCCTTCCCATTCACTCCCACTCTACACAATCCCAATGGACCCAAACCCCTTCCCATTCACTCCCACAGTTCACAATCCCAATGGACCCAAACCACTTCCCATTCACTCCCACTGTACACAATCCCAATGGACCCAACCCCTTCCCATTCACTCCCACTGTTCACAATCCCAATGGACCCAAACCACTTCCCATTCACTCCCACTGTACACAATCCCAATGGACCCAAACCCCTTCCCATTCACTCCCACTGTTCACAATCCCAATGGACCCAAACCATTTCCCATTCACTCCCACTGTGCACAATCCCAATGGACCCAAACCCCTTCCCATTCACTCCCACTGTGCACAATCCCAATGGACCCAAACCCCTTCCCATTCACTCCCACTGTACACAATCCCAATGGAACCAAACCCCTTCCCGTTCACTCCCACTGTGTACAATCCCAATGGACCCAAACCCCTTCCCATTCACTCCCACTGTACACAATCCCAATGGACCCAAACCCCTTCCCATTCACTCCCACTGTGCACAATCCCAATGGACCCAAACCCCTTCCCATTCACTCCCACTGTACACAATCCCAATGGACCCAAACCCCTTCCCATTCACTCCCACTGTACAGAATCCCAATGGACCCAAACCCCTTCCCATTCACTCCCACTGGACACAATCCCAATGGACCCAAACCCTTCCCATTCACTCCCACTGTGCACAATCCCAATGGATCCAAACTCCTTCCCATTCACTTCTACTGTACACAATCCTAAACACCTTCCCATTCACCCCCACTGTGAACAATCCCAATGGACCCAAACCCCTTCCCATTCACTCCCACTGTACACAATCCCAATGGAACCAAACCCCTTCCCATTCACTCCCACTGTGCACAATCCCAATGGACCCAAAACCCTTCCCATTCTCTCCCACTGTACACAATCCCAATGGACCCAAACCCCTTCCCATTCACTCCCACTGTACACAATCCCAATGGACCCAAACCCCTTCCCAGTTCACTCCCACTGTACACAATCCCAATGGACCCAAACCCCTTCCCATTCACTCCCACTGTATACAATCCCAATGGACCCAAACCCCTTCCCATTCACTCCCACTGTGCACAATCCCAATGGACCCAAACCCCTTCCCATTCACTCCCACTGTACACAATCCCAATGGACCCAAACCCCTTCCCATTCACTCCCACTGTACACAATCCCAATGGACCCAAACCCCTTCCATTCACTCCCACTGTACACAATCCCAATGGACCCAAACCCCTTCCCATTCACTCCCACTGTACACAATCCCAATGGATCCAAACCCCTTCCCATTCACTCCCACTGTACACAATCCCAATGGACCAAACCCTTCCCATTCACTCCCACTGTGCACAATCCCAATGGACCCAAACCCCTTCCCGTTCACTCCCACTGTACACAATCCCAATGGAACCAAACCCCTTCCCATTCACTCCCACTGTACACAATCCCAATGGACCCAAACCCCTTCTCATTCACTCCCACTGTGCACAATCCCAATGGAACCAAAACCCTTCCCATTCACTCCCACTGTACACAATCCCAATGGACCCAAACCCCTTCCCGTTCACTCCCACTGTACACAATCCCAATGGACCCAACCCCCTTCCCATTCACTCCCACTGTATACAATCCCAATGGAACCAAACCCCTTCCCATTCACTCCCACTGTGCACAATCCCAATGGACCCAAACCCCTTCCCATTCACTCCCACTGTACACAATCCCAATGGACCCAAACCCCTTCCCATTCACTCCCACTGTACAGAATCCCAATGGACCCAAACCCCTTCCCATTCACACCCACTGTACACAATCCCAATGGACCCAAATCCCTTCCCATTCACTCCCATTGTACACAATCCCAACGGACCTAAACCCTTCCCATTCACTCCCACTGTACACAATCCCAATGGACCCAAACCCTTCCCATTCACTCCCACTGTGCACAATCCCAATGGATCCAAACTCCTTCCCATTCACTTCCACTGTACACAATCCCAAACCCCTTCCTATTCACTCCCACTGTGCACAATCCCAATGGACCCAAACCTTTTCCCGTTCACTCCCACTGTGCACAATCCCAATGGAACCAAACCCCTTCCCGTTCACTCCCACTGTCCACAATCCCAATGGAGCCAAACCCCTTCCCATTCACTCCCACTGTGCACAATCCCAATGGACCCAAACCCCTTCCCATTCACTCCCACTGTCCACAATCCCAATGGACCCAAACCCCTTCCCATTCACTCCCACTGTGCACAATCCCAATGGACCCAAACCGCTTCCCATTCACTCCCACTGTCCACAATCCCAATGGACCCAAAGCCCTTCCCATTCACTCCCACTGTCCACAATCCCAATGGACCCAAACCCCTTCCCGTTCCCTCCCACTGTACACAATCCCAATGGACCCAAACCCCTTCCCATTCACTCCCACTGTACAGAATCCCAATGGACCCAAACCCCTTCCCATTCACTCCCACTGTATACAAATCCCAATGGACCCAAACCCCTTCCCATTCACTCCCACTGTGCACAATCCCAATGGACCCAAACCCCTTCCCATTCACTCCCACTGTACACAATCCCAATGGACCCAAACCCCTTCCCGTTCACTCCCACTGTACACAATCCCAATGGACCCAACCCCCTTCCCATTCACTCTCACTGTGCACAATCCCAATGGACCCAGTGTATATTTTGTACTCTGTACATTGAGCAAGAGTAAGTGCATCTACAGTATACATGACATTTTCCTTGATATTGTCCCACGCTTGTCCCTTCGTTGGCCAACCCCCTCTCCCACCGCCCCCGCCCTTTTGTTATTTTAAAGCCCTTGATGGCGTTATTATACCATAAGACCATAAGACATAGGAGCGGAAGTAAGGCCATTCGGCCCATCGAGTCCACTCCACCATTCAATCATGGTTGATTTCAACTCCATTTACTCGCTCTCTCCCCATAGCCCTTAATTCCTCGAGAAATCAAGAATTTATCAATTTCTGTCTTAAAGACACTCAATGTCCCGGCCTCCACCGCCCTCTGTGGCAATGAATTCCACAGACCTACCATTCTCTGGCTGAAGAAATTTCTCCTCATCTCTGTTCTAAAGTGACTCCCTTTTATTCTAAGGCTGTGCCCCCGCGTCCTAGTCGCCCCTGCTAATGGAAACAACTTCCCTACGTCCATCCTATCCAAGCCATTCATTATCTTGTACGTTTCTATTAGATCTCCCCTCAACCTCCTAAACTCCAATGAATATAATCCCACGATCCTCAGACGTTCATCGTATGTTAGGCCTACCATTCCTGGGATCATCCGTGTGAATCTCCGCTGGACCCGCTCCAGTGCCAGTATGTCCTTCCTGAGGTGTGGGGCCCAAAATTGCTCACAGTATTTCGTGGACAGATACGTGGGGTTTCCCTTTGTTAAGAGGTCATCCAAAATGGCCGCGGTCAGCACATTCACCATGAGGTTGGGCCCCTGGGCGCCCGGGTTTCCCTTTGTCCAGGGGCCACCCAACACGGCCGCCAACTGTGTGTACGCCACGTGAGTGCGCCCCTGCACTCCGGCGTTTGCCTTTGCCCAGGGACCCTCCGAAGTGGCTGCTTGCGGCGCCATCTTGTCCCCTCGACCTGCATCTCACCTGCTGAAGGCTGGTGCGAAACCCAACTAATTTTTCCCGCTCTCTTCCTTTTGTGCTCATTCGGCCCATCAAGTCTGCACCGGCCCTTACAAAGAGCACCCTACTGGAGCCCACGTATCTATCCTATCCCCGTAACCCCCGCTTAACATGTTTTGGACACTAAGGACAATTTAACACGGCCAATCCACCTAACCTGCACATCTTTGGACTGTGGGAGGAAACCGGAGCACCCGGAGGAAACCCACGCAGGCACGGGGAGAACGTGCAGACAGTGACCCAAGCCGGGAATCGAACCTGGGATCCTGGAGCTGTGACGCAACTGTGCTAACCACTATGCTACCGTGCTGCCCGAATGGTCGGAACGAGGCAGCGCACTCCTATGCAAACATGCTCACTGTCCCATCTCTTTCACAGTATTTTCCCCCACCTACCCCTCATCGTTGCCCGCCCGTTCCCTTGTCCAGGCCGTTGATTCGGACGAATTGATTTGCTTCCTCAGGGGGTGTTACAGTACTGTTCTTCCTCCTGGTGCGTGACCCAGAGCTTGGCTGGGAACAGCATACCAAACTGCACCTCGTTTTTGTACAGGGCTGAATTCGCCTGGTTAAACTCGGCCTTGCGTCTTGCCAGCTCCGCCCCTATTGTCCCGGTAGAGCCGGGTTTTGTGCCCTTCCCAGGTGTTCGCTTTTGTCCGACGCGCCCTCGGCACGGACCTCCCACGATCCCGGAATCCCGGTGCAGCTCAGTGATGATCACTGTCGGCCGCTCCCTTGGGTCTCGGCCTCAGCGACCTGTGTGCTCTGTCACGCTCTGGGGGGGGGTCCGGGAAGTAAAAGAAATAAAATACATTAAAGGTAACCAACTAACCACATAATGTAATAATGAA
This sequence comes from Scyliorhinus canicula, assembly GCF_902713615.1. Lineage (NCBI taxonomy): Eukaryota > Metazoa > Chordata > Chondrichthyes > Carcharhiniformes > Scyliorhinidae > Scyliorhinus > Scyliorhinus canicula. Next base: position 3,658,618 of record NC_052166.1, read on the forward strand.
ATAACTTCTAACTTCTCTCTCTCTCGCTATTCTATGTCTTGTCTGTTCACTCCCCTCAAGCACACTTAGAAAGAGCGGGAAAGTCCCGCTTTATACCATCTGATTGTGAGACATCTAGTGTTGAATTGACTGTACTACTTTGACATACATTGAGCATGCACATTGATATACAGAGATCACTACAGCCGCCGACTCTCCTGAGTGGCCGAGACCCACTCGCCTCGTGGGTCCGCCGTCTCGCCCGTCGGCTGCTCGCGGCTTTTTCCGCCACGCCTGCCGTCTCTTCGGCCCCTCGAACCCCCGTTTGCCGGCATCCTTTAATGCTTATCCCCTCCTTGCTGTAGACGTAGTTTTGTCTTCGAACTTTGGGCAAAAATTTGACTCAAACTGCCTGTTTTGGTTCTGGTGTGGACGAGAGCCCAGCACGTCCCAGTCGCCGGGAGTCTCCGTGCACAGTATCCCGAGTGGGGATACCGGAACTGCGTGCCGTATTCTGAATGGGATAGAGAAACCGGAACTGCGCACAGTATTCCCAGGCCGATAAGGAGATTGGAACTGTGCACAGTATTCCATGTGGGATAGGGACACTGGAACTGTGCACAGTATTCCGAGTCGGATAAGGAGAGCGGAACTGTGCACAGTATTCCAAGTCGGATTAGGAGAGCGGAACTGTGCACAGTATTCCAAGTGGGATAGGGACACTGGAACTGTGCTCAGTATTCCGAGTCGGATAAGGAGAGCGGAACTGTGCACAGTATTCCAAGTGGGATAGGGACACTGGAACTGTGCTCAGTATTCCGAGTCGGATAAGGAGAGCGGAACTGTGCACAGTATTCCAAGTCGGATAAGGAGACTGAAACTGCACACAGTATTCCAAGTGGGATAGGGAGACCGGAACTGCGCACAGTATTCCATGTGGGATAGGGAGACTGGAACTGTGCACAGTATTCCGAGTGGGCTAGGGAGACCGGAACTGCGCACAGTATTCCGTGTGGAATAGGGAGACCGGAACTGTGCACGGTATTCCGAGTGGGATAGGGAGACCGGAACTGTGCACAGTATTCTGTGTGGGATAGGGAGACGGGAACTGTGCACAGTATTCCGAGAGGGATAGGGAGACCAGAACTGTGCACGGTATTCCGAGTGGGATACGGAGACCGGAACTGTGCACGGTATTCCGAGTGGGATAGGGAGACCGGAACTGTGCACGGTATTCCGAGTGGGATAGGGAGACCGGAACTGTGCACGGTATTCCGAGTGGGATACGGAGACCGAAACTGCGCATGGATTTCCGCGGGGGATAGGGTGACCGGATCTGTGCACGGTATTCCGAGTGGGATACAGGGATCGGGAAGGTGCACGTTATGCTAAATGTCATCTGTTGCTTGCTGATTGTGGATGCATCACAGTCGTTAATGTCAGCGATGATAATGGAGCTTTGGTGACTATTTTGAAATAATGGGTTTATCATAGATTATCATCGAATTTCATAAAATTTACAGAGCAGAAGGAGGCCATTCGGCCCATCGAGTCTGCACCGGCTCTTGGAAAGAGCACCCTACCCAAGGTCAAACCTCCACCCTATCCCCATAACCCAGTAACCCCACCGGACACTAAGGGCAATTTTGGACACCAAGGGCAATTTATCATGGCCAATCCACCCAACCTGCACATCTTTGGACTGTGGGAGGAAACCGGAGCACCCGGAGGAAACCCACGCACACACGAGAAGGACGTGCAGACTCCGCACAGACCCAAGCCGTGAATCGAACCTGGGATCCTGGAGCTGTGAAGCGATTGTGCTAACCACTGTGCTACCGTGCTGCCCTTGTCACCGTGTGATGAGTTATAATCATTCAAAGGAATGATGTAAATCAAATATTTCTGCATTTGAATGAACCCCCAAAATTTATACTCAGGAACTTTCACAAGCCAGTGTGGTCATTGATGGTTCGGAACAGCTGGAGGCCATTCAGCCCCTCTAGAGCCTGTTACACAGGAACAAGAGGAGGCCTATTCGGCGCCTCTCCACCCTGTTACAGGAGCAGGAGGCGGCCCATTCAGCCCCTCTAGAGTCTGTTACACAGGAACAGGAGGAGGCCCATTCAGCCCCTCTCGAGCCTGTTACAAAGGAACAGGAGGCCATTCAGCCCCTCTCCAGCCTGTTACACAGGAACAGGAGGAGGCCCATCCAGCCCCTCTCGAGCCTGTTACACAGGAACAGGAGGAGGCCCATTCAGCCCCTCTCCAGCCTGTTACACAGGAACAGGAGGCGACCCGTTCTGCCCCTCTAGAGCCTGTTACACAGGAACAGGAGGGGACCCATTCAGCCTCTCTTGAGCCTGTTGAACAGGAGGAGGCCCATTCAGCCCCTCTCCAGCCTGTTACACAGGAACAGGAGGCCCATTCAGCCCCTCTCGAGCCTGTTACACAGGAACAGGAGGGGGCCCATTCAGCCCCTCTCGAGCCTGTTACACAGGAACAGGAGGAGGCCCATTCAGCCCCTCTCCAGCCTGTTACACAGGAACAGGAGGAGGCCCATTCAGCCCCTCTCCAGCCTGTTACACAGGAACAGGAGGAGACCCATTCAGCCCCTCTCCAGCCTGTTACACAGGAACAGGAGGAGACCCATTCAGCCCCTCTCGAGCCTGTTACACAGGAACAGGAGGAGACCCATTCAGCCCCTCTTGAGCCTGTTGAACAGGAGGAGGCCCATTCAGCCCCTCTTGAGCCTGTTGGACAGGAGGAGGCTCATTCAGACCCTCTCGAGCATGTTGCACAAGAACAGGAGGAGGCCCATTCAGCCCCTCTAGAGCCTGTTACACAGGAACAGGAGGAGGCCCATTCTACCCCTCTAGAGCCTGTGACACAGGAACAGGAGGCGGCCCATTCTGCCCCTCTAGAGCCTGTTACACAGGAACAGGAGGCCCATTCAGCCCCTCTTGAGCCTGTTGAACAGGAGGAGGCCCATTCAGCCCCTCTCAAACCAGTTACACAGGAACAGGAGGCGGCCCATTCTGCCCCTCTAGAGCCTGTTACACAGGAACAGGAGGTGACCCATTCAGCCCCTCTTGAGCCTGTTGAACAGGAGGAGGCCCATTCAGCCCCTCTCCAGCCTGTTACACAGGAACAGGAGGGGGCCCATTCAGCCCCTCTTGAGCCTGTTACACAGGAACAGGAGGAAGGCCATTCAGCCCCTCTCAAGCCAGTTGCACAGGAACTGGAGGAGGCCCATTCAGCCCCTCTTGAGCCTGTTGAACAGGAGGAGGCCCATTCAGCCCCTCTCAAACCAGTTACACAAGAACAGGAGGAGGCCCAGTCAGTTCCTCTTGAGCCTGTTACACAGGAACAGGAGGAGGGCCATTCAGCCCCTCTCAAGCCTATTGCACAGGAACAGGAGGAGGCCCATTCAGCCGCTCTTGAGCCTGTTACACAGGAACAGGAGGAGGGCCATTCAGCCACTCTCGAGCCTGTTGCACAGGAACAGGAGGAGGCCCATTCAGCCCCTCTCGAGCCTGTTACACAGGAACAGGAGGAGGCCCATTCAGCCCCTCTCGGGCCTGTTCCACAGGAACAGGAGGAGGTAATTCATCCCCTTTCGAGCCTGTTACACAGGAACAGGAGGAGGCCCATTCAGCCCCTCTCGAACCTGTTAGGAACAGGGGGAGGCCCATTCAGCCCCTCTCGAGCCTGTTACACAGGAACAGGAGGAGGCCCATTCAGCCCCTCTTGAGCCTGTTACACAGGAACAGGAGGAGGCCCATTCAGCCCCTCCAACCTGTTACACAGGAACAAGAGGAGGCCCATTCAGCCCCTCTTGAGCCTGTTACACAAGAACAGGAGGAGGCCCATTCGGCCCCTCTCGAGCCTGTTGCACAGGAACAGGTGGCCCATTCAGCCCCACTCGAGCCTGTTACACAGGAACAGGAGGAGGCCCATTCATCCCCTTTCGAGCCTGTTACACAGGAACAGGAGGAGGCCCATTCAGCCCCTCTTGAGCCTGTTACACAGGAACAGGAGGCGGCCCGTTCAGCCCCTCTCGAGCTTGTTGCACAGGAACAGGAGGAGACCCATTCAGCCCCTCTCGAGCCTGTTGCACAAGAACAGGAGGAGGTACATTCAGCCCCTCTCAAGCCTGTTGCACAAGAACAGGAGGAGGTCCATTCAGCCTCTCTTGAGCCTGTTGAACAGGAACAGGAGGAGGTCCATTCAGCCCCTCTCGAGCCTGTTACACAGGAACAGGAGGAGGTCCATTCAGCCCCTCTTGAGCCTGTTGAACAGGAGGAGGTAATTCATCCCCTTTCGAGCTTCTTACAGAAGAACAGGATGAGGCCATTCTTGCCAATCCTGTGTAACAGGGCCTCCTCCTGTTCCAGTAATCTGCTTAGAGCTCATGGTGTTCAGAGTAAGATCCTGGCATGGATAGAGGATTGGCTGACTGGCAGAAGGCAGAGAGTGGGGATAAAGGGGTCTTTTACAGGATGGCAGCCGGTGACTAGTGATGTGCCTCAGGGGTCGGTGCTGGGACCATAACTTTTCACAATATACATTAATGATCTGGAAGAAGGGGCTGAAGGCACTGTTGCTAAGTTTGCAGATGATACAAAGATCTGTCGAGGGACAGGCAGTATTGAGGAAGCAAGGTGGCTGCAGAAGGACTTGGACAAGCTAGGAGAGTGGGCAAAGAAGTGGCAGATGGAATACAATGTGGAAAAGTGTGAGGTTTGGAAGGAGGAATGGAGGCATAGACTATTTTCTAAATGGGGAAATGCTTCGGAAATCAGAAGCACAAAGGGACTTGGGAGTCCTTGTTCATGATTCTCTTAAGGTTAACGTGCAGGTTCAGCCGGCAGTTAGGAAGGCAAATGCAATGTTAACATTCATGTCAAGAGGGCTAGAATACAAGAGCAGGGATGTACGTCTGAGGCTATATAAGGCTCTGGTCAGAACCCATTTGGAGTATTGTGAGCAGTTTTGGGCCCCGTATCTAAGGAAGGACGTGCTGGGGCCTTGGAAAGGGTCCAGAAGAGGTTCACAAGAATGATCCCTGGAATGAAGAACTTGTCGTATGAGGAACATTTGAGGACTCTGGGTCTGTACTCGTTGGAGTTTAGAAGGATGAGAGGGGATCTTATTGAAACTTACAGGATACTGTGAGGCCTGGATAGAGTGGACGTGGAGAGGGTGTTTCCACTTGTAGGAAAATCTCAAATCAGAGGACACCACCTCAGACTAAAGGGACGATCCTTTCGATGTACCATCAATTACCAAGAGGCAAGAATGGCGAAACAATCGAGGCTTTATTGCACAAGATGTTGTGCCTCCTGCAGCTGGAACCAGAATGGGAGCAGCGCAGGGGAGCACACATATTTATACTCCGCCTGCTGGGAGGAGCCAGCAGGCTGGGATTTACTGTTGTACCAGTAATACACAGGCAGTACCGTAATACATGTAATGTGTTAGTAGTGGTGTTTACCACATCTTTAAAACAGAGATGAGGAGGAATTTCTTCAGCCAGAGGGTGGTGAATCTGTGGAACTCTTTGCCGCAGAAGGCTGTGGAGGCCAAATCACCGAGTGTCTTTAAGACAGAGACAGATAGGTTCTTGATCAATAAGGGGATCAGGGGTTATGGGGAGAAGGCAGGAGATTGGGGATGGGAAAAATATCAGCCGTGATTGAATGGCGGAGCAGACTCGATGGGCCGAGTGGCCTAATTCTGCTCCTATGTCTTATGGTCTTATGGTTCAGGTTTATACATTCCATTAATGTCTCTCTCTCTCTCATAGGGTGAAAGTCTTCAAAGGGAAGAAGGTTTGGGGAGAATTTGACCTGAAAGTGGAACAGGTAAGCATGTCTTCTCCCCAGACAGATCGTGAGTATTTAACGTTGTTCTTCCCTCCACTGACTGCCCTCTGCTTAACCCCGTGCTGTACCTGTCCTGGGAGTGTTTGATGGGGACAGTGTAGAGGGAGCTTTACTCTGTATCTAACCCCATGCTGTACCTGTCCTGGGAGTGTTTGATGGGAACAGTGTAGAGGGAGCTTTACTCTGTATCTAACCCCGTGCTGTACCTGTCCTGGGAGTGTTTGATGGGGACAGTGTAGAGGGAGCTTTACTCTGTATCTAACCCCGTGCTGTACCTGTCCTGGGAGTGTTTGATGGGGACAGTGTAGAGGGAGCTTTACTCTGTATCTAACCCCATGCTGTACCTGTCCTGGGAGTGTTTGATGGGAACAGTGTAGAGGGAGCTTTACTCTGTATCTAACCCCGTGCTGTACCTGTCCTGGGAGTGTTTGATGGGGATAGTGTAGAGGGAGCTTTACTCTGTATCTAACCCCGTGCTGTACCTGTCCTGGGAATGTTTGATGGGGACAGTGTAGAGGTAGCTTTACTCTGTATCTAACCCCGTGCTGTACCTGTCCTGGGAGTGTTTGATGGGGACAGTGTAGAGGGAGCTTTACTCTGTATCTAACCCCGTGCTGTACCTGTCCTGGGAGTGTTTGATGGGGACAGTGTAGAGGGAGCTTTACTCTGTATCTAACCCCGTGCTGTACCTGTCCTGGGAGTGTTTGATGGGGACAGTGTAGAGGGAGCTTTACTCTGTATCTAACCCCATGCTGTACCTGTCCTGGGAGTGTTTGATGGGGGCAGTGTAGAGGGAGCTTTACTCTGTATCTAACCCCGTGCTGTACCTGTCCTGGGAGTGTTTGATGGGGGCAGTGTAGAGGGAGCTTTACTCTGTATCTAACCCCGTGCTGCCTCTTATTGTTTAACCAATAACACTTGAAATGGTAACCAGTGGAATGGAACAAGTTTGCAATGTGAATTACAGCAAATTGATGAGGTGTTGAACAGATGGTGAAAATCTGCATGTATTATCCCAAGTGAAGGAGATATTTGTTTATATCGAGGACACTTCTGTACACGTGGGGTTGTCGATTACGAAAAGTGATAAATTCTATTCATGCGAAGCAGCTGTGGAAAATCTTCATGCTGTGGTACAATTTATTCACATTGAATCGAGGCAGCTGACAGTACTGAGAGCTGGTCATCAACTGTTCCCTTTCAGTCAGTGAGAATTATTTGGGTCCAGTGACGAACAGGGACCCACCCACAATCGAGACCTGGGTCTACCAACTCCCAGGTGCCAGTGCTAAGGGAGCACCGCACTGTCAAAGGGTCAGTGCTAAGGGAGCACCGCACTGTCAAAGGGTCAGTGCTAAGGGAGCACCGCACTGTCAAAGGGTCAGTGCTGAGGGAGCGCTGCACTGTCAAAGGGTCAGTGCTAAGGGAGCACCGCACTGTCAAAGGGTCAGTGCTGACGGAGAGCCGCACTGTCAAAGGGTCAGTGCTGAGGGAGCACCGCACTGTCGGAGGGTCAGTGCTGAGGGAGTGCCGCACTGTCAAAGGGTCAGTGCTGAGGGAGTGCCGCACTGTCAAAGGGTCAGTGCTGAGGGAGCGCCGCACTGTGAGAGGGTCAGTGCTGAGGGAGCGCCGCACTGTCGGAGGGTCAGTGCTGAGGGAGCGCCGCACTGTGAGAGGGTCAGTGCTGAGGGAGCGCCGCACTGTCGGAGGGTCAGTGCTGAGGGAGCGCCGCACTGTGGGAGGGTCAGTACTGAGGGAGCGCCGCACTGTCGGAGGGTCAGTGCTGAGGGAGCGCCGCACTGTCGGAGGGTCAGTGCTGAGGGAGCGCTGCACTGTCATAGGGTCAGTGCTAAGGGAGCACCGCACTGTCGGAGGGTCAGTACTGAGGGAGTGCCGCACTGTCGGAGGGTCAGTGCTGAGGGAGTGCCGCACTGTCGGAGGGTCAGTACTGAGGGAGCGCCGCACTGTCGGAGGGTCAGTGCTGAGGGAGTGCCGCACTGTCGGAGGGTCAGTACTGAGGGAGTGCCGCACTGTCGGAGGGTCAGTGCTGAGGGAGCGCTGCACTGTCATAGGGTCAGTGCTAAGGGAGCACCGCACTGTCGGAGGGTCAGTACTGAGGGAGTGCCGCACTGTCGGAGGGTCAGTGCTGAGGGAGTGCCGCACTGTCGGAGGGTCAGTACTGAGGGAGCGCCGCACTGTCGGAGGGTCAGTGCTGAGGGAGTGCTGCACTGTCGGAGGGTCAGTGCTGAGGGAGCGCCGCACTGTCGGAGGGTCAGTGCTGAGGGAGCGCCGCACTGTCGGAGGGTCAGTGCTGAGGGAACGCCGCACTGTCGGAGGGTCAGTGCTGTGGGAGCGCCGCACTGTCGGAGGGTCAGTGCTGAGGGAGAGCCGCACTGTCGGAGGGTCAGTGCTGAGGGAGCGCCGCACTGTCAGAGGGTCAGTGCTGAGGGAGCGCCGCACTGTCGGAGGATCAGTGCTGAGGGAGTGCTGCACTGTCAGAGGGTCAGTGCTGAGGGAGTGCTGCACTGTCAGAGGGTCAGTGCTGAGGGAGCGCCGCACTGTCGGAGGGTCAGTGCTGAGGGAGAGCCGCACTGTCGGAGGGTCAGTGCTGAGGGAGTGCTGCACTGTCAGAGGGTCAGTGCTGAGGGAGCGCCGCACTGTCGGAGGGTCAGTGCTGAGGGAGCGCCGCACTGTCGGAGGGTCAGTGCTGAGGGAGTGCTGCACTGTCAGAGGGTCAGTGCTGAGGGAGCGCCGCACTGTCGGAGGGTCAGTGCTGAGGGAGAGCCGCACTGTAGGGCTCCCAGGACAAGTACAGCACGGGGTTAGATACAGAGTAAAGCTCCCTCTACACTGTCCCCATCAAACACTCCCAGGACAGGTACAGCACGGGGTTAGGTACAGAGTAAAGCTCCCTCTACACTGTCCCCATCAAACACTCCCAGGACAGGTACAGCATGGGGTTAGATACAGAGTAAAGCTCCCTCTACACTGTCCCCATCAAACACTCCCAGGACAGGCACAGCACGGGGTTAGATACAGAGTAAAGCTCCCTCTACACTGTCCCCATCAAACACTCCCAGGACAGGTACATCACGGGGTTAGATACAGAGTAAAGCTCCCTCTACACCAGGGGTGGGCAAACTACGGCCCGCGGGCCGCATGCGGCCCGCCAAAGGTATTTCTGCGGCCCACCAAGTCATTAAAAAAAAAAAAAAAAATTTTTTTTTTTTAAGGTTGGGGGGGGGGGGGGGGGGGGGGGGGGGGGGGGGGGGCCTGTTGGGTTACTTACTGGTATAGGGTGGATACGTTGACTTGAGTAGGGTGATCATTTCTCGGCACAACGTCGAGGGCCGAAGGGCCTGTTCTGTGCTGTACTGTTCTATGTTCTATATGAGGCGCCCAGAATCATAACCGGGTGAAGTAATTATTTTACTTAATATACTATGCGGCCCTTTGTGAATTGTGAATTTCTGAATGTGGCCCTTGCACGGAAAAGTTTGCCCACCCCTGCTCTACACTGTCCACATCAAACACTCCCAGGACAGGTACAGCACGGGGTTAGATACAGAGTAAAGCTCCCTCTACACTGTCCCCATCAAACACTCCCAGGACAGGTACAGCACGGGGTTAGATACAGAGTAAAGCTCCCTCTACACTGTCCCCATCAATCACTCCCAGGACATGTACAGCACGGGGTTCGATCCAGAGTAAAGCTTTCTCTACACTGTCCCCATGTGGCACACTATGATCTGCTGAGTCTGTGTACGATCCCGGGTGACCCTGTGACTAATTCTTTATTTCCACTTTCTGTGTGTTATCTGTACCAATTGTGATCAAACTTTCTAATCAGTTTGCTCCTGAACCTGTTTTTTATTTGCTGCCTTCCACATCTATATTTCTCTCTGTCTCACGCTGTGATCCCTCGTCCCTCCGACACTCTCTCACTCCCTCTCTCTCTCCCTCCGGTCACTCTCTCACTCCCTCTCTCTCTCCCTCTGCTCACTCTCTCACTCCCTCTCTCTCTCTCTCCACTCACTCTCTCACTCCCTCTCTCTCTCCCTCCGCTCACTCTCTCACTCCCTCTCTCTCTCCCTCCGCTCACTCTCTCACTCCCTCTCTCTCTCCCTCCGCTCACTCTCTCACTCCCTCTCTCTCTCCCTCCGCTCACTCTCTCACTCCCTCTCTCTCTCCCTCCGCTCACTCCCTCTCTCTCTCCCTCCGCTCACTCTCTCACTCCCTCTCTCTCTCCCTCTGCAAACTCTCTCACTCCCTCTCTCTCTCCCTCCGCTCACTCTCTCACTCCCTCTCTCTCTCCCTCCGCTCACTCTCTCACTCCCTCTCTCTCTCCCTCCGCTCACTCTCTCACCCTCTCTCTCTCCCTCCGCTCACTCTCTCACTCCCTCCCTCTCTCTCTCCGCTCACTCTCTCACTCCCTCTCTCTCTCCCTCCGCTCACTCCCTCTCTCTCTCCCTCCGCTCACTCTCTCTCTTTTCTTTTCTCCCCTCATTTAAATTCCCGCTAACTTGCTCTCCCCCACTATCCTCCCTCATTCTCTCCCTCTCTCCCACTGTTTTCTCTTTCTCTATCCCTCTCTCCCTCTTTCTCCTCTGTCCCTTATTACCTTCTCTTTCCCCTCTCTCTTTCCCCACTCTCTTTCCCCTGTCTCTTTCTCCCTCTCTCTCGCCCTTGTTCTGTTCCCACTCTCTTTTTCCCCCTCTCCCCCATTGTCTCTCTCTCGCTGTTCACTCTCTTTCATTACCTCTCTCCCACTCTCCCTTGACCTCTCCCTGTCTCTCTTCACCTCTCGATTATTCTCCTCCCTCTTCCTCTCTTTCTTTCACCCTCTCTCATTCCATCTCACATTCCCTCTCTCTTCATCTGACCCTTTCGTTCTCCCACCCCCTCCCTTTCCCCCTGCTCTGTTTCTTATTCGTTCTTTCTCTCTCACTCACTCCTACAGGCCGAGTTCGCGGAGCTCAATGTCATCTCTCAAGCCACGGGTACATTCACTGTGGACATGGAGGTATACAGGAATGGAGTGAAAGTAGCAAGGTGAGACAGCGAGATGTTCACAACTTAAACAATCTCAGTGAGCGTGATCACCCCCGGATTGAATCGAGGGCTTTGGGGTTGTTTATATATAGAAGAACAGATACCCGGGAGTGAGTTACAGACTGGAATCTAATCGAGGGGATCGGGGTGGTTTATATATAGAATAACAGATACCCGGGAGTGAGTTACAGACTGGAATCTAATCGAGGGGTTCGGGGTGGTTTATATATAGAATAACAGATACCCGGGAGTGAGTTACAGACTGGAATCTAATCGAGGGGTTCGGGGTGGTTTATATATAGAATAACAGATACCCGGGAATGAGTTACAGACTGGAATCTAATCGAGGGGTTCGGGGTGGTTTATATATAGAATAACAGATACCCGGGAATGAGTTACAGACTGGAATCTAATCGAGGGGTTCGGGGTGGTTTATATATAGAAGAACAGATACCCGGGAGTGAGTTACAGACTGGAATCTAATCGAGGGGTTCGGGGTGGTTTGTATATTGAATAACAGATACCCGGGAGGGAGTTACAGACTGGAATCTGATCGAGAGGTTCGGGATGGTTTACATACAGAATAACAGATACCCGGGAGTGAGTTACAGACTGGAATCTAATCGAGGGTTTCGGGGTGGTTTATATATAGAATAACAGATACCTGGGAGTGAGTTACAGACTGGAATCTAATCGAGGGTTTCGGGGTGGTTTATATATAGAATAACAGATACCTGGGAGTGAGTTACAGACTGGAATCTAATCGAGGGTTTCGGGGTGGTTTAGAATAACAGATACCCGGGAGTGAGTTACAGACTGGAATCTAATCGAGGGGTTCGGGGTGGTTTATATATAGAATAACAGATACCCGGGAGTGAGTTACAGACTGGAATCTAATCGAGGGGTTCGGGGTGATTTTATCTTTTTAGATTTAGGTCGGGAATTGCTGGATCTACTATCTCCAAAAGTGAGACCTTTTCTCCTGTTTCTCTGTCACAGCCTCGAGAGGGGCTGATTGGCCTCCTTCTGTTCCGGTGTAACAACCTCGAGAGGGGCTGAATGGGCCTCCTCCTGTTCCTGAGTAACAGGCTCGAGAGGGGCTGAATGGGCCTCCTCCTGTTCCTGTGTAACAGGCTGGAGAGGGGCTGAATGGGCCTCCTCCTGTTCCTGTGTAACAGGCTGGAGAGAGGGTGAATGGAACTCTTCCTGTTCCTGTGGTACAGGCTGGAGAGGGGCTGAATGGGCCTCCTCCTGTTCCTGTGTAACAGGCTGGAGAGGGGCTGAATGGGCCTCCTCCTGTTCCTGTGTAACAGGCTGGAGAGGGGCTGAATGGGGCCTCCTCCTGTTCCTGTATAACAGGCTCGAGAGGGGCTGAATGGGCCTCCTCCTGTTCCTGTGGCACAGGCTGGAGAGGGGCTGAATGGGCCTCCTCCTGTTCCTGTGTAACAGGCTCAAGAGGGGCTGAATGGGCCGCCTCCTGTTCCTGTGTAACTGGCTCAAGAGGGGCTGAATGGGCCGCCTCCTGTTCCTGTGTAACAGGTTCAATGGGCCGAAAGATCTCCCCTTTGTTTCCAGTGGAGGAGGGGATGGGAATCGGGACCGTCAGGGAGTCACCACTGTATCCTCAAAGACACGGGTGAAAAGCTCAGAGGTCAACCCCCACGCCCACCCCCCCAGCAGACTAACTTTGTGGCGTCCGTTTCTATTGACAGGTCCTTCAGCCCGGATTTTGTACTGGTACGGCAGCATGCCTACAGCATGGCTAAGGGCGGAGACTTCCGGAACATCGTCATTGGCCTCCAGTATGGCGGCGTGGCCAGTGTCAACTCCATGCACTCTGTGTACAACTTTTGCGACAAGCCGTGGGTGGTGAGTACTCGAGGCTGTGTTTTTGTGTCTGGGTGGAGCGGACAGGAGGAGACAATCGCAGGAACTCCATTGAGTTTCATCAAGTCAGGAACGGGGTTCGGGGTTTCAGGGAGGGGTGTTTGTGACCTTTGGGGCCTAGCGATGCCAGAGAAGCCTAACTTCTCTGTGTTGTATTATCCGACCATGTCTGAGCCGCAGTCAATCGGGTGTTTTTCGAATCGAGATTGGCAAGGTGGGGAGGGGGGGGGTACTGAGTCTCTAGGCTAGTGGGGGAGGTGGGTCAGGCGATTGAGGGAGTGAGACGCCGGTGAGGGAGTGAATGGCAGAACAGGCTCGAAGGGTCTTCTGGTGTCATGGCGCCTATGGATGGCGGGGATTGGGGGGGGGGGGGGGGGGATGTACCTGGATTCACCCATCGCTACCCTGGACATCTGCTGACCTCTGACCCCAACATTGGAAAATGCTGCCCGCTTGATGCCCCTCATGGCCAAACAGCCGGCTGGTACCTGCAAGGGTCCGGGACGCATATTATTGGAGGTTGAGTCTGGACAGGGGGGGTCGGAAGGTGGGACTGGTCGCAGGGGTTCCTTTGGGAATTTATTTTTGATAATACTTCTTTCACTCCCATCCCCTGACCCCGGCCCCCCCACTGTAGTTTGGACAACTGGCCAAGATCTACAAGAAGCTGGGGCCCGAGGAGTTCCCCCTCATCGAGCAGGTTTTCTACCCGAACCATAGGGAGATGGTAAGTACGATTAAATGGCACACAGACACCAACACACTCACATTCTCACACACACTCTCACACACTCACAGACACCAACACACTCACATTCTCACACACACTCTCACACACTCACAGACACCAACACACTCACATTCTCACACACACTCTCACACACTCACAGACACCAACACACTCACATTCTCACACACACTCTCACACACTCACAGACACCAACACACTCACACTCTCACACACTCTCACACACACTCACAGACACACACACTCATACGCATGCACTCTCACACACATTCATGCACACTCTCGCACAACAGATATCTCCCTGAGAGAGAGGGGATACTGAGAGATACCAGTCAGTGTACAGATATCTCTCTTTGAGAGAGAGGGGACTGAGAGACACCAGTCAGTGTACAGATATCTCCCTGAGAGAGAGGGGACTGAGAGACACCAGTCAGTGTACAGATATCTCCCTGAGAGAGAGAGGGGACTGAGAGACACCAATCTGTACAGATATCTCCCTGTGAGAGAGGGGACTGAGAGACACCAGTCAGTGTACAGATATCTCCCTGAGAGAGAGAGGGGACTGAGAGACACCAGTCAGTGTACAGATATCTCCCTGAGAGAGAGAGAGGGGACTGAGAGACACCAGTCAGTGTACAGATATCTCCTTGAGAGAGAGAGGACTGAGAGACACCAGTCAGTGTACAGATATCTCCCTGAGAGAGAGAGGGGACTGAGAGACACCAGTCAATGTACAGATATCTCCCTGAGAGAGAGAGAGAGGGGACTGAGAGACACCAGTCAGTGTACAGATATCTCCCTGAGAGAGAGGGGGGACTGAGAGACACCAGGCAGTGTACAGATATCTCCCTGAGAGAGAGGGGACTGAGAGACACCAGTCAGTGTACAGATATCTCCCTGAGAGAGGGGACTGAGAGACACCAGTCAGTGTACAGATATCTCCCTGAGAGAGAGAGGGGGGAGTGAGAGACACCAGTCAGTGTACAGATATCTCCCTGAGAGAGAGAGTGGGGACTGAGAGACACCAGTCAGTGTACAGATATCTCCCTGAGAGAGGGGACTGAGAGACACCAGTCAGTGTACAGATATCTCCCTGAAAGAGAGGGGACTGAGAGACACCAGTCAGTGTACAGATATCTCCCTGAGAGAGAGGGGACTGAGAGACACCAGTCAGTGTACAGATATCTCCCTGAGAGAGAGGGGACTGAGAGACACCAGTCAGTGTACAGATATCTCCCTGAGAGAGAGGGGGGACTGAGAGACACCAGTCAGTGTACAGATATCTCCTGAGAGAGGGGACTGAGAGACACCAGTCAGTGTACAGATATCTCCCCGAGAGAGAGAGGGGACTGAGAGACACCAGTCAGTGTACAGATATCTCCCTGAGAGAGAGGGGACTGAGAGACACCAGTCAGTGTACAGATATCTCCCTGAGAGAGAGGGGACTGAGACACCAGTCAGTGTACAGATATCTCCCCGAGAGAGAGAGGGGACTGAGAGACACCAGTCAGTATACAGATATCTCCCTGAGAGAGAGAGGGGACTGAGAGACACCAGTCAGTGTACAGATATCTCCCTGAGAAAGAGGGGGGACTGAGAGACACCAGTCAGTGTACAGATATCTCCCTGAGAGAGGGGACTGAGAGACACCAGTCAGTGTACAGATATCTCCCCGAGAGAGAGAGGGGACTGAGAGACACCAGTCAGTGTACAGATATCTCCCTGAGAGAGAGGGGACTGAGAGACACCAGTCAGTGTACAGATATCTCCCTGAGAGAGAGGGGACTGAGGACACCAGTCAGTGTACAGATATCTCCCCGAGAGAGAGAGGGGACTGAGAGACACCAGTCAGTGTACAGATATCTCCCCGAGAGAGAGAGGGGGACTGAGAGACACCAGTCAGTGTACAGATATCTCCCTGAGAGAGAGAGGGGGGAGTGAGAGACACCAGTCAGTGTACAGATATCTCCCTGAGAGAGAGAGGGGGGGAGTGAGAGACACCAGTAGGTACCTCTGAATATCAGACCACAGGTGCGGTCTTCAATACTGTTCGAGCGTTTGAACCAGGTATTTTCTGATCCATATTCGGGAATGACCAGGTTTTAGGCAGCCTTCAGCCCTGAAATTGAGAAGCATTTTCATACACCACAAGGCGACAACAAATTTTTGACTCATGGTTTCTTTATTGATTTGGTATAAAATATTCAGACATAACAGTTGTCGGGTGACCTTTCTGACTCTGGTACCGCACGAAGACCGCGCCAAGTCTTTTATTTTCGCATTCACCCAAACATCATATTTTACAAACAGAAATAATAAGTTATCTCGAAGAAAAGGAGGTGGTAAAACTCGGTTATATTGCGGAAGCCTTTGAATTGTGGCCATTTTGTTGGAAATGTCGGCCATTTTGATAAAAATGGACAACTTTTTGTTTGAGCTGGAGGACATTGTGTTTGAAAAGTTGGTCCGTTTTTGTTTGAAAACTGACCATTTTGTTTGTAATGGAGGACATTTTGTTTGAGATGGAGGACGTCATATTTCGATATGGAAGGCGTTTTGCTTGAAATGCCGGCAATCTCATCTGAAATGAGGTCATTCCATTGGCAATGGCGGCCATTTTGTTTGAGATGGAGGTCAATTTGTTCGCAACGGGGCTGTATTGTCTGAAATCGGCAGGGCCAAGGGCGTGGCGCAGGAGCCGCTCGAGCTGCACAAATCCGCTATGGCCCGCTTCCCGTGCGCACAGCAGGCCAACCGCTTCAACGCGGGGGCGCCCTCGAGGCCTCAGGTTCTGACATTTGCCACAATGCGCCGCCCATCCCAACGGGCACAGGCCGGGGAGATGACGATTATCGGCTAGAACAGAGACTGGGGAGTGAAGTGCCGGAGGGGTGGGGGGTGGGAAGCAGCGAGGCAGTGCTGAAGGCGTGAGGAAGAGACTGCTCGAGGTAGATTGACGCCTGAAGTCACAGCCAATTTGACTCGCAAAATGGCTGCCGTGGCCAGATAAGCACGGTCCTTGGCTTGGGTCAATCGTCTACACGCTGGGGGAGGAAAGCACAGTCGGCTCTGTACGCCAACCGCAACCCCCCGAACATGACACTGGAACAATCCCCCACTTATAGTTAAAGAAATTGGTTTAGACATCTCAGTCGGAGGAGAGGAGGAATGGGGGGGGGGGGGGGGGGGGGGGAAGCGGCAGCGAGGGGGTGGGGTGGGGGAGGGGTGGGCTGCATGGACTGAGGCGTAGCCGCGCCTCAGGAAGCGCTAATCATGGGTGTTCGCCGCTCGGGATCGGATCCTTCCCAGGCCCGCTGTCGGTTACTGGGACTCCTTCCTGAATAAGGCCCGGGCCTTGGTGCTTCTCGCTGAGACCCATTGGCACAGGCCCGTTGGTTTCATGCTGCAGGCGTACCTCCGGCTCTGAGTCCCATTCCAGTTGCCGGTGAAGATTCCGTCGGTCCAGAGGCATTGGCTGTCCTCGGTGACCCCGCAGGGCAGAGACAAGCAGGGCACGACCTACCAGAGAGACAGGTGGAGAAGCAAGTGAGAAAATGGCAACTCGCTCGGGCTGGACATGCACGTTTATGGAGGCCATTTCCTTTTAATCTGGTGGGGGGGGGATGGACCGGGGTGGGGGGGGGGGGTCTCCTCGCTGACCACTCCAGCGTCTGATGCCCATTCCTAATTTCCCTATGAAACGCGTCACGAGGGCCTATTTCTGAGGGGTCAGTTCAGGGTCACCCACATTGCTGTGTGTGCGGGAGGGGCTGGAGTCACATGGAGGAGAGACTGGGGGAAGGACGGTAGATTTCACTCAACCCGAAGGGGTTAGTGAACCAGGTGGCTTTTAATGGCAATCGATAATGATGGGGACAGTGTAGAGGGAGCTTTACTCTGTATCTAACCCCGTGCTGTACCTGTCCTGGGAGTGTTTGATGGGGACAGTGTAGAGGGAGCTTTACTCTGTATCTAACCCCGTGCTCTACCTGTCCTGGGAGTGTTTGATGGGGACAGTGTAGAGGGAGCTTTACTCTGTATCTAACCCCGTGCTGTACCTGTCCTGGGAGTGTTTGATGGGGACAGTGTAGAGGGAGCTTTACTCTGTATCTAACCCCGTGCTGTACCTGTCCTGGGAGTGTTTGATGGGGACAGTGTAGAGGGAGCTTTACTCTGTATCTAACCCCGTGCTGTACCTGTCCTGGGAGTGTTTGATGGGACAGTGTAGAGGGAGCTTTGCTCTGTATCTAACCCCGTGCTGTACCTGTCCTGGGAGTGTTTGATGGGGACAGTGTAGAGGGAGCTTTACTCTGTAACCTCGTGCTGTACCTGTCCTGGGAGTGTTTGATGGGAACAGTGTAGAGGGAGCTTTACTCTGTATCTAACCCCGTGCTGTACCTGTCCTGGGAGTGTTTGATGGGGACAGTGTAGAGGGTGCTTTACTCTGTATCTAACCCCGTGCTGTACCTGTCCTGGGAGTGTTTGATGGGGACAGTGTACAGGGAGCTTTACTCTGTACCTAACCCCGTGCTGTACCTGTCCTGGGAGTGTTTGATGGGGACAGTGTAGAGGGAGCTTTGCTCTGTATCTAACCCCGTGCTGTACCTGTCCTGGGAGTGTTTGATGGGGACAGTGTGGAGGGAGCTTTACTCTGTATCTAACCCCGTGCTGTACCTGTCCTGGGAGTGTTAATGGGGACAGTGTAGAGGGAGCTTTACTCTGTATCTAACCCCGTGCTGTACCTGTCCTGGGAGTGTTTGATGGGGACAGTGTAGAGGGAGCTCAGTGTTTGATGGGGACAGTGTAG
>NC_052166.1:3677478-3788950 GCF_902713615.1 Scyliorhinus canicula
AGGTCAGATAGGCTTCAGATGGTTTCACAGGTCGGCGCAACATCGAGGGCCGAAGGGCCCGTACTGCGCTGTAGTGTTCTATGTTCTATGTTCTAACCCTCCCTATCTCTGTAACCTCCTCCGGCCCCGACAACCCTCCCTATCCCTGTAACCTCCTCCAGCCCCTACAACCCTCCCTATCTCTGTAACCTCCTCCAGTCCCTACAACCCTCCCTATCTCTGTAACCTCCTCCAGTCCCTACAACCCTCCCTATCTCTGTAACCTCTTCCAGTCCCTACAACCCTCCCTATCTCTGTAACCTCCTCCAGTCCCTACAACCCTCCCTATCTCTGTAACCTCTTCCAGTCCCTACAACCCTCCATATCTCTGTAAACTCTTCCAGTCTCGACAACCCTCCCTATCTCTGTAACCTCCTCCAGCCCCAACCCTCCCTATCTCTGTAACGTCCTCCAGCCGCTACAAGCTTCCCTATCTCTGTAACGTCCTCTAGCCCCTACAACCCTCCCTATCTCTGTAACCTTCACCAGCCCCTACAACCCTCCTTATCTCAGGAACCTCTTCCAGCACCTACAACCCTCCCTATCACTGTAACCTCCTCCAGCCCCTACAACCCTCCCTATCCCTGTAACCTCCTCCAGCCCCTACAACCCTCCCTATCTCTGTAACCTCCTCCAGCCCCGACAGCCCTCCCTATCTCTGCAACCTCCTCCAGCCCCTACAACCCTCCCTATCTCTGTAACCTCCTCCAGCCCCTACAGCCCTCCCTATCTCTGTAACGTCCTCCAGACCCTACAACCCTCCCTATCTCTGTACCTCCTCCAGCCCCTACAACCCTCCCTATCTCTGTAACCTCCTCCAGCCCCTACAACCCTCCCTATCTCTGTAACCTCCTCCAACCCCTACAGCCCTCCCTATCTCTGCAACCTCCTCCAGCCCCTACAACCCTCCCTATCTCTGTAACCTCCTCCAGCCCCTACAGCCCTCCCTATCTCTGTAACCCCCTCCAGCCCCTACAACCCTCCCTATCTCTGTAACGTCCTCCAGACCCTACAACCCTCCCTATCTCTGTACCTCCTCCAGTCCTTACAACCCTCCCTATCTCTGTAACGTCCTCCAGCCCCAACAACCCTCCCTATCTCTGTACCCTCCTCCAGCCCCTACAACCCTCCCTATCTCTGTACCCTCCTCCAGCCCCTACAACCCTCCTTATCTCTGTAACCTCCAGAACCCTACAACCCTATCTGCGGCTGTGGCTTGGGACCGGGTTCTGTCTGATTTAGGCTTCTGTGAAGTGCCTTGTGGAGGTTTTACTCCATTTAAGGGACTCAAGAAATGCAGACGTTGCAAGTCCAGGGTGGTGTTTTTCAAAAATAATCTATCAACATCACAAACATCGCAAAACAGGAGTTGACCTCCGGGCTTCAGGCCTGTCGGGCCAGGCTTCTCACAACGGGCACAGAAATGAGTGAATCCGGCGATAGGTTAAAGGCAGCGGCCAGTTGGAAGTGGAATAGTTTGCTGAGCAAATCAACAGCTGTGTGAAATCGATGGTGCGGCCAATTCTGTCATTGTGGCGGTCTAACTGGTAATTGAGGCCTAGTACTTCCAGGCTGTATCCTAGCAACGGGTGGCCCGTCAAAACAAAAGATAAAGCAGCGGGTAAAAATCACCTCTTTGAGACCTCCCGTTGCAGTAATCCATTAATTCCTGGCTAATCTGAAGCAAAACACTTGCTATCCTTTGTTCCGGAATTCTTAATCCCACATACACACCAGACGGTCCAAATCAATCTTGGCTCTGAAATTTCCAGTTCGCTCTCACCGCCGACCTCGACAGCTTTCTGGGGGCGGCAGAGAGAACAGATTTCCACTGCTCCTGTGAGAGGATCCCGCTCAATATCAGTCCCTCTAGGTATAAATCTCTGAGTGCGAGGCACTCTCCATGAATGGTGTCTCCGATGGGAAGACTCCCTCAGTACTGACCCTCCGACAGTGCGGCGCTCCCTCAGCACTGACCCTCTGACAGTGCGGCGCTCCCTCAGTACTGATCCTCTGACAGTGCAGCGCTCCCTCAGTACTGATCCTCTGACAGAGCGGCGCTTCCTCAGTACTGACCCTCTGACAGTGCGGCACTCCCTCAGCACTGACCCTCTGACAGTGCGGCACTCCCTCAGCACTGACCCTCTGACAGTGCAGCGCTCCCTCAGTACTGACCCTCTGACAGTGCGGCGCTCTCTCAATACTGACCCTCTGACAGTGCGGCACTCCCTCAGCACTGACCCTCTGAAAGTGCGGCACTCCCTCAGTACTGACCCTCTGACAGTGCGGCGCTCCTTCAGTACTGACCCTCTGACAGCGCAGCACTCCCTCAGTACTGACCCTCTGACAGTGCAGCGCTCCCTCAGCACTGACCCTCCGACAGTACTGCAATCCCTCTGTCCCCACCCTCCGACAGTGCGGCGCTCCCTCAGTACTGACCCTCTGACAGTGCGGCACTCCCTCAGTCCTGACCCTCTGACAGTGCGGCACTCCCTCAGTACTGACCCTCCGACAGTGCAGTGCTCCCTCAGCCCTGACCCCCCCGACAGTGCGGCGCTCCCTCAGTACTGACTCTCCAACAGTGCGGCGCTCCCTCAGCACTGACCCTCCGACAGTGCGGAGCTCCCTCAGTCCCCACACTCCGACAGTGTGGCGCTCCCTCAGCACTGACCCTCCGACAGTGCGGCGCTCCCTCAGCACTGACCCTCCCACAGTGCGGCGCTCTCTCAGCACTGACCCTCTGACAGTGCGGCGCTCCCTCAGTACTGACCCTCTGACAGTGCGGCGCTCTCTCAATACTGACCCTCTGACAGTGCGGCACTCCCTCAGCACTGACCCTCTGAAAGTGCGGCACTCCCTCAGTACTGACCCTCTGACAGTGCGGCGCTCCTTCAGTACTGACCCTCTGACAGCGCAGCACTCCCTCAGTACTGACCCTCTGACAGTGCAGCGCTCCCTCAGCACTGACCCTCCGACAGTACTACAATCCCTCTGTCCCCACCCTCCGACAGTGCGGCGCTCCCTCAGTACTGACCCTCTGACAGTTCGGCACTCCCTCAGTCCTGACCCTCTGACAGTGCGGCACTCCCTCAGTACTGACCCTCTGACAGTGCGGCGCTCCCTCAGTACTGACCCTCCGACAGTGCAGTGCTCCCTCAGCCCTGACCCCCCCGACAGTGCGGCGCTCCCTCAGTACTGACTCTCCAACAGTGCGGCGCTCCCTCAGCACTGACCCTCCCACAGTGCGGAGCTCCCTCAGTCCCCACACTCCGACAGTGTGGCGCTCCCTCAGCACTGACCCTCCGACAGTGCGGCGCTCCCTCAGCACTGACCCTCCCACAGTGCGGCGCTCTCTCAGCACTGACCCTCTGACAGTGCGGCGCTTCCTCAGCACTGACCCTCTGACAGTGCGGCGCTCCCTCAGCACTGACCCTCCAACAGTGCGGCGCTCCCTCAGCACTGACCCTTCGACAGTGCGGTGCTCTCTCAGCACTGACCCTCCGACAGTGCAGCGCTCCCCTCAGCACTGACCCTCCGACAGTGCGGCGCTCTCTCAGCACTGACCCTCCGACAGTGCGGCACTCCCTCAGCACTGACCCTCTGACAGTGCGGCACTCCCTCAGCACTGACCCTCTGACAGTGCGGTGCTCCCTCAGTACTGACCCTCTGACAGCGCAGCACTCCCTCAGTACTGACCCTCTGACAGTGCAGCGCTCCCTCAGCACTGACCCTCCGACAGTACTGCAATCCCTCTGTCCCCACCCTCCCACAGTGCGGCGCTCTCTCAATACTGACCCTCTGACAGTGCGGCACTCCCTCAGCACTGACCCTCTGAAAGTGCGGCACTCCCTCAGTACTGACCCTCTGACAGTGCGGCGCTCCTTCAGTACTGACCCTCTGACAGCGCAGCACTCCCTCAGTACTGACCCTCTGACAGTGCAGCGCTCCCTCAGCACTGACCCTCCGACAGTACTGCAATCCCTCTGTCCCCACCCTCCGACATTGCGGCGCTCCCTCAGTACTGACCCTCTGACAGTTCGGCACTCCCTCAGTCCTGACCCTCTGACAGTGCGGCACTCCCTCAGTACTGACCCTCTGACAGTGCGGCGCTCCCTCAGTACTGACCCTCCGACAGTGCAGTGCTCCCTCAGCCCTGACCCCCCCGACAGTGCGGCGCTCCCTCAGCACTGACCCTCTGACAGTGCGGTGCTCCCTCAGTACTGACCCTCTGACAGCGCAGCACTCCCTCAGTACTGACCCTCTGACAGTGCAGCGCTCCCTCAGCACTGACCCTCCGACAGTACTGCAATCCCTCTGTCCCCACCCTCCGACAGTGCGGCCCTCCCTCAGCACTGACCCTCCGACAGTACTGCAATCCCTCTGTCCCCACCCTCCGACAGTGCGGCCCTCCCTCAGCACTGACCCTCCGACAGTGCGGCCCTCCCTCAGCACTGACCCTCCAACAGTGCGGCGCTCCCTCAGCACTGATCCTCCGACAGTGCGGCACTCCCTCAGCACTGACCCTCTGACAGTGCGGCACTCGCTCAGTACTGACCCTCTGACAGTGCAGCGCTCCCTCAGCACTGACCCTCCGACAGTACTGCAATCCCTCTGTCCCCACCCTCCGACAGTGCGGCCCTCCCTCAGCACTGACCCTCCGACAGTGCGGCCCTCCCTCAGCACTGACCCTCCGACAGTGCGGCACTCCCTCAGCACTGACCCTCCGACAGTGCGGCCCTCCCTCAGCACTGACCCTCCGACAGTGCGGCACTCCCTCAGCACTGACCCTCTGACAGTGCGGCACTCCCTCAGCACTGACCCTCTGACAGTGCGGCACTCGCTCAGTACTGACCCTCTGACAGTGCGGCACTCCCTCAGTACTGACCCTCTGACAGTGCGGCGCTCCCTCAGCACTGACCCTCCGACAGTGCGGCGCTCCCTCACCACTGATCCTCCGACAGTGCGGCACTCCCTCAGCACTGACCCTCCGACAGTGTGGCACTCCCTCAGTACTGACCCTCTGACAGTGCGGCGCTTCCTCAGCACTGACCCTCTGACAGTGCGGCACTCCCTCAGTACTGACCCTCTGACAGTGCGCCGCTCCCTCAGTACTGACCCTCTGACAGTGCGCCGCTCCCTCAGTACTGACCCTCTGACAGCGCAGCACTCCCTCAGCACTGACCCTCCGACAGTACTGCAATCCCTCTGTCCCCACCCTCCGACAGTGCGGCCCTCCCTCAGCACTGACCCTCCGACAGTACTGCAATCCCTCTGTCCCCACCCTCCGACAGTGCGGCCCTCCCTCAGCACTGACCCTCCGACAGTGCGGCCCTCCCTCAGCACTGACCCTCCAACAGTGCGGCGCTCCCTCAGCACTGATCCTCCGACAGTGCGGCACTCCCTCAGCACTGACCCTCTGACAGTGCGGCACTCGCTCAGTACTGACCCTCTGACAGTGCAGCGCTCCCTCAGCACTGACCCTCCGACAGTACTGCAATCCCTCTGTCCCCACCCTCCGACAGTGCGGCCCTCCCTCAGCACTGACCCTCCGACAGTGCGGCCCTCCCTCAGCACTGACCCTCCAACAGTGCGGCGCTCCCTCAGCACTGATCCTCCGACAGTGCGGCACTCCCTCAGCACTGACCCTCTGACAGTGCGGCACTCGCTCAGTACTGACCCTCTGACAGTGCGGCACTCCCTCAGTACTGACCCTCTGACAGTGTGGCGCTCCCTCACCACTGATCCTCCGACAGTGCGGCACTCCCTCAGCACTGACCCTCCGACAGTGTGGCACTCCCTCAGTACTGACCCTCTGACAGTGCGGCGCTTCCTCAGCACTGACCCTCTGACAGTGCGGCACTCCCTCAGTACTGACCCTCTGACAGTGCGGCGCTCCCTCAGCACTGACCCTCCGACAGTGCGGCGCTCCCTCAGCACTGACCCTCCGACAGTGCGGCGCTCCCTCAGCACTGACCCTCCGACAGTGCGGCACTCCCTCAGCACTGACCCTCCGACAGTGCGGCGCTCCTTCAGCACTGACCCTCCGACAGAGCGGTGCTCCCTCAGCACTGACCCTCCCACAGTGCGGCGCTCCCTCAGTACTGACCCTCCGACAGTGCGGCGCTCCCTCAGCACTGACCCTCCGACAGTGCGGCGCTGCCTCAGCACTGACCCTCCCACAGTGCGGCGCTCCCTCAGTACTGACCCTCCGACAGTGCGGCGCTCCCTCAGCACTGACCCTGCGACAGTGCGGCGCTCCCTCAGCACTGACCCTCCGACAGTGCGGCGCTCCCTCAGCACTGACCTTCCTACAGTGCGGCGCTCCCTCAGCACTGACCCTCCGACAGTGCGGCGCTCCCTAAGTCACCGCCCTCCGACAGTGCGGCGCTCCCTCAGCACTGACCCTCCGACAGTGCGGCGCTCCCTCAGTCCCCACCCTCCGACAGTGCGGCGCTCCCTCAGCACTGACCCTCCGACAGTGCGGCGCTCCCTCAGCACTGACCCTCCGACAGTGCGGGGCTCCCTCAGCACTGACCCTCCGACAGTGCGGGGCTCCCTCAGCACTGACCCTCCGACAGTGCGGCGCTCCCTCAGCACTGACCCTCCGACAGTGCGGCGCTCCCTCAGCACTGACCCTCCGACAGTGCGGCACTCCCTCAGCACTGACCCTCCGACAGTGCGGCGCTCCCTCAGCACTGACCCTCCGACAGTGCGGCGCTCCCTCAGTCCCCACCCTCCGACAGTGCGGCGCTCCCTCAGTGGGAGAATGGGTAACACCTGCAGTATCTGGAGTGGGGTTTGAACCCTTCACCTTGTGACTTTGAGCCCAGACGCTGAATGTGTACCTCCGTGATGACAGTCTGAATACAGGGTTCTCTTTCATTATGAGTCAAATCCTTGAATTTGATGCCCAGTTAATGAATGTCATATTGTTTCTCTTCGCCTGAAGCTCAGCTGGTTATTAAGCAATTGGCAGAGTTGGCCGGATGTATAGAAGGTGTTTATACAGTGTCACATTCACTGCCAACTCTCAGTTAATTAGACCCTGTGTGAGCCGGCATTGTCAAACAGGCAGTGAGTTACATCGGAATGTCAGAGAGAGAGGGACAGAGACAGAGGGACAGAGAGAGAGAGAGGGGGACAGAGAGAGAGAGGGTCAGAGAGAGAGAGGGACAGAGAGAGAGAGAGAGGGACAGAGAGAGAGAGGAGAGAGAGGGGCAGAGAGAGAGAGGGACAGAGAGAGAGAGAGGGAGTGAGGGGGACAGAGAGAGAGAGAGAGGGACAGAGAGAGAGAGAGGGGGGACAGAGAGAGAGAGAGGGGGACAGAGAGAGAGAGAGAGACAGACAGAGAGAGAGAGAGGGACAGAGAGAGAGAGAGGGGGACAGAGAGAGAGAGGGACAGAGAGAGAGAGAGAGAGAGGGGACAGAGAGAGAGAGAGAGAGACAGAGAGAGAGAGGGACAGAGAGAGAGAGAGCGAGACGGACAGAGAGAGAGAGAGAGGGACAGAGAGGGGGACAGAGAGAGAGAGAGAGAGAGAGGGGGGGCAGAGAG
Organism: Scyliorhinus canicula; assembly: GCF_902713615.1. Classification (NCBI taxonomy): domain Eukaryota; kingdom Metazoa; phylum Chordata; class Chondrichthyes; order Carcharhiniformes; family Scyliorhinidae; genus Scyliorhinus; species Scyliorhinus canicula. The sequence continues at coordinate 3,685,070 of NC_052166.1, forward strand.
AGAGAGGGACAGAGAGAGAGAGGGACAGAGAGAGAGAGAGAGTGGGCGTGGGTAGGCAGAGAGAGAGAGAGGGACAGAGAGAGAGGGGGACAGAGAGAGAGAGGGGGGCAGAGAGAGAGAGAGGGACAGAGAGAGAGAGGGACACAGAGAGAGAGAGGGGGACAGAGCGAGAGTGACGGACAGAGAGAGAGAGAGGGGGACAGAGAGAGAGAGGGAGGGACAGAGAGGGGAGGAATAGAGAGGGGGCGGGACAGAGAGAGAGAGGGAGGGACAGAGAGACAGGGGGACAGAGAGAGAGGGACAGAGAGAGAGGGGGACAGAGAGAGAGGGGGGGGACAAAGAGAGAGGGACAGAGAGAGAGAGGGGGAGGGACAGAGAGAGAGGGGGACAGAGAGAGAGGGGGGGACAAAGAGAGAGGGACAGAGAGAGGGAGGGACAGAGAGAGGGAGGGACAGAGAGAGAGAGGGAGGGACAGAGAGAGGGAGGAATAGAGAGGGGGCGGGACAGAGAGAGAGAGGGACAGAGAGAGAGGGACAGAGTGTGGTGAGATAACCACTGTAGTTATGTGTACTGCAGTAGGGGATGTATGCCTGTACCTGTAATACAGGCTCCTCCGGTCAGCCCCTGCTGGCTAGCTCCGCCCACAGGGAGCTTATGTATAAATGTATGAGAGCTGCTCAGACCCTTAGTCTACTGTTGCAGATGGAGGGACAACATCGTACAGCAATAAAGCCTCTATTGTACTAGTCTCTCGGCTTTGAGTATAATTGTTAGCGCCACAATTTATTGCTGTACGATTTCCCAGTCACCATGGACATCAGAGTCAAGCCTGTTAGCGCCACACAGAGACAGAGAGGGGGAGGAATAGAGAGGGGGCGGGACAGAGAGAGAGGGACAGAGAGAGAGGGACAGAGAGAGAGAGGGAGGGACAGAGAGAGAGAGATTGTGGGACAGAGAGAGAGAGATGGTGGGACAGAGAGAGAGAGATGGACAGAGAGAGGAGGGTTAGAGAGAGAGAGAGAGACACCAGGACAAAGAGAGGGAGAGATGGTGGGAAGAGAGAGAGAGCGAGATGGGGGGACAAATGAGAGGGAGGGTGGGATATAGAGAGAGGGGAGAGAGAGAGAGAGGAGGTAGAGAGAGAGAGAGGAGGTAGAGAGAGAGAGAGGAGGTAGAGAGAGAGAGGAGGTAGAGAGAGAGAGGGGAGGTAGAGAGAGAGAGAGGGAGGCAGAGAGAGAGCGAGATGGGGGGACAAATGAGAGGGAGGGTGGGATATAGAGAGAGAGGGGGAGAGAGAGAGAGAGGAGGTAGAGAGAGAGAGAGGAGGTAGAGAGAGAGAGAGAGGAGGTAGAGAGAGAGGGGAGGTAGAGAGAGAGAGGAGGTAGAGAGAGAGAGAGGAGGTAGAGAGAGAGAGAGGGAGGCAGAGAGAGAGAGAGAGATGGGGGAACAAATGAGAGGGAGGGTGGGATATAGAGAGGGGGAGAGAGAGAGAGAGGAGGTAGAGAGAGAGAGAGAGGAGGTAGAGAGAGAGAGGAGGTAGAGAGAGAGAGAGGAGGTAGAGAGAGAGCGAGGAGGTAGAGAGAGAGAGAGGAGGTAGAGAGAGACAGACACCCAGACACCTGCTTTGGGGAGACAGGATCAAATCCCACCATGGGAGATGGTGAAATTCAGATTGAATAGAGAGTGATGGAGGGATCGATATCTGCGTCAATGTTTTCAGAGGGCAAAGTGGAGAGTGAAGCAGAGAAATGAGAGATTCATAGAATCGTAGCATGTACCGAATGAGGCCATTCAGCCCATCGAGACTGCACCGCCCCCCGGAAAGAGCACCCGACATCCACCCTATCCCGATTCCCGGCTTGGGTCACCGTCTGTACGGAGTCTGCATATCCTCCCCGTGTCTGCGTGGGTTTCCTCCGGGTGCTCCGGTTTCCTCCCACAGTCCAAAGATGTGCCGGTTAGGTGGATTGGCCATGCTAAATTGCCCTTAGTGTCCAAAATTGCCCTTAGTGTTGGGTGGGGTTACTGGGTTATGGGGATAGGGTGGAGGTATGGGCTTGGGTAGGGTGCTCTTTCCAGGAGCCGGTGCAGACACGATGGGCCGAATGGCCTCCTTCTGCACTGTAAATTCTATGAAATAATCCCATCTAACCTTTTTGGACACAAAGGGCAATTTTGGACACTAAGAGCAATTTAGCATGGCCAATCCACCCAACCTGCACATCTTTGGACTGTGGGAGGAAACCGGAGCACCCGGAGGAAACCCACGTACACACGGGGAGGACGTGCAGACTCCGCACAGACGGTGACCCAAGCTGGGAATCGAACCTGGGACCCTGGAGCTGATATGCAACAGTGCTAACCACTGTGCTACCGTGCTGCCATAAAAGAGATTGTTAAGAGGGGAAGATAGAAATCGGTGATGAGAGGGAGCCTGCTCCATGACCTCTCCGTTTTACTCAGCTCTCCAGTCTAGCAGGCAAAGGTCATGTGTGTGAAAGCAGCAATCCGACCCTATCCGTGTCGTGGTTAGCGAGCTCCAGATAATGGAGAGGGATGTGAGAGTGTGAATCGGTAATCTCTGATATCATTGTACACCCCACACCCCTCACTGTAACACTGATATACCCCACACCCCTCACTGTAACACTCTGATATACCCCACACCCCTCACTGTAACACTGATATACCCCACACCCCTCACTGTAACACTGATATACCCACAGCCCTCACTGTAACACTGATATTCCCCACACCCCTCACTGTAACACTGATATACCCCACACCCCTCACTGTAACACTGATATACCCCACACCCCTCACTGTAACACTCTGATATACCCCACACGCCTCACTGTAACACTGATATATCCCACACCCCTCACTGTAACACAGATATACCCCACACCCCTCACTGTAACACAGATATACCCCACACCCCTCACTGTAACACTGATATACCCCACACCCCTCACTGTAACACTGATATACCCCACACCCCTCACTGTAACACTGATATATCCCACACCCCTCACTGTAACACTCTGATATATCCCACACCCCTCACTGTAACACTGATATACCCCACACCCCTCACTGTAACACTGATATACCCCACACCCCTCACTGTAACACTGATATACCCCACAGCCCTCACTGTAACACTGATATACCCCACACCCCTCACTGTAACACTCTGATATACCCCTCACCCCTCACTGTAACACTGATATACCCCACACCCCTCACTGTAACACTGATATACCCCACACCCCTCACTGTAACACTGATATATCCCACACCCCTCACTGTAACACTGATATATCCCACACCCCTCACTGTAACACTGATATACCCCACATCCCTCACTGTAACACTGATATACCCCACACCCCTCACTGTAACACTGATATACCCCACACCCCTCACTGTAACACTGATATACCCCACATCCCTCACTGTAACACTGATATATCCCACACCCCTCACTGTAACACTGATATACCCACACCCCTCACTGTAACACTGATATACCCCACACCCCTCACTGTAACACTGATATATCCCACACCCCTCAATGTAACACTGATATACCCCACACCCCTCACTGTAACACTCTGATATACCCCACACCCCTCACTGTAACACTCTGATATACCCCACACCCCTCACTGTAACACTCTGATATACCCCACACCCCTCACTGTGACACTGATATACCCCACACCCCTCACTGTAACACTGATATACCCAAACACTTCTCACTGTAACACTGATATACCCCACACCCCTCACTGTAACACTGATATACCCCACACCCTCACTGTAACACTGATATACCCCACACCCCTCACTGTAACACTGATATACCCCACAGCCCTGACTGTAACACTGATATACCCCACACCCCTCATTGTAACACTGATATACCCCACACCCCTCACTGTAACACTGATATATCCCACACCCCTCACTGTAACACTGATATACCCCACAGCCCTCACTGTAACACTGATATACCCCACACCCCTCACTGTAACACTGATATACCCAAACACTTCTCACTGTAACACTGATATACCCCACACCCCTCACTGTAACACTGATATACCCCACACCCCTCACTGTAACACTCTGATATACCCCACACGCCTCACTGTAACACTGATATATCCCACACCCCTCACTGTAACACAGATATACCCCACACCCCTCACTGTAACACAGATATACCCCACACCCCTCACTGTAACACTGATATACCCCACACCCCTCACTGTAACACTGATATACCCCACACCCCTCACTGTAACACTCTGATATACCCCACACCCCTCACTGTAACACTGATATACCGCACACCCCTCACTGTAACACTGATATCCCCCACAACCCACACTGTAACACTGATATACCCCACACCCCTCACTGTAACACAGATATACCCCACACCCCTCACTGTAACACTGATATACCCCACACCCCTCACTGTAACACTGATATACCCCACACCCCTCACTGTAACACTCTGATATACCCCACACCCCTCACTGTAACACTGATATCCCCCACAACCCACACTGTAACACTGATATACCCCACAACCCTCACTGTAACACTGATATACCCCACACCCCTCACTGTAACACTGATATATCCCACACCCCTCACTGTAACACTGATATATCCCACAACCCTCACTGTAACACTGATATACCCCACACCCCTCACTGTAACACTGATATATCCCACACCCCTCACTGTAACACTCTGATATATCCCACACCCCCACTGTAACACTCTGATATATCCCACATGCTGACTGTAACACTGATATACCCAACACCCCTCACTGTAACACTGATATATCCCACACCCCTCACTGTAACACCGATATATCCCACACCTCTCACTGTAACTCTCTGATATACCCCACACCCCTCACTTTAACACTCTGATATACCCCACACCCCTCACTGTAACACTGATATACCCCACACCCCTCACTGTAACACTGATATACCCCACACCCCTCACTGCAACACTGATATACCCCACACCCCTCACTGTAACACTGATATACCCCACAACCCTCACTGTAACACTCTGATATACCCCATACCCCTCACTGTAACACTGATATACCCCACACCCCTCACTGTAACACTGATATACCCCACACCCCTCACTGTAACACTGATATATCCCACACCCCTCACTGTAACACTGATATACCCCACACTCCTCACTGTAACACTGATATACCCCACACTCCTCACTGTAACACTGATATATCACACACCCCTCACTGTAACACTGATATACCCCACACCCCTCACTGTAACTCTGATATACCCCACACCCCTCACTGTAACACTCTGATATACCCCACACCCCTCACTGTAACTCTGATATACCCCACACTCCTCACTGTAACACTCCGATATACCCCACACCCCTCACTGTAACACTGATATACCCCACACTCCTCACTGTAACACTGATATATCCCACACACCTCACTGTAACACTGATATACCCCACACCACACTGTAACACTCTGATATATCCCACACCCCCCACTGTAACACTCTGATATACCCCACAACCCTCACTGTAACACTGATATACCCCACACCCCTCACTGTAACACTGATATATCCCACACCCCTCACTGTAACACTGATATATCCCACAACCCTCACTGTAACACTGATATACCCCACACCCCTCACTGTAACACTGATATATCCCACACCCCTCACTGTAACACTCTGATATATCCCACACCCCCACTGTAACACTCTGATATATCCCACATGCTGACTGTAACACTGATATACCCAACACCCCTCACTGTAACACTGATATATCCCACACCCCTCACTGTAACACCGATATATCCCACACCTCTCACTGTAACTCTCTGATATACCCCACACCCCTCACTTTAACACTCTGATATACCCCACACCCCTCACTGTAACACTGATATACCCCACACCCCTCACTGTAACACTGATATACCCCACACCCCTCACTGCAACACTGATATACCCCACACCCCTCACTGTAACACTGATATACCCCACAACCCTCACTGTAACACTCTGATATACCCCATACCCCTCACTGTAACACTGATATACCCCACACCCCTCACTGTAACACTGATATACCCCACACCCCTCACTGTAACACTGATATATCCCACACCCCTCACTGTAACACTGATATACCCCACACTCCTCACTGTAACACTGATATACCCCACACTCCTCACTGTAACACTGATATATCACACACCCCTCACTGTAACACTGATATACCCCACACCCCTCACTGTAACTCTGATATACCCCACACCCCTCACTGTAACACTCTGATATACCCCACACCCCTCACTGTAACTCTGATATACCCCACACTCCTCACTGTAACACTCCGATATACCCCACACCCCTCACTGTAACACTGATATACCCCACACTCCTCACTGTAACACTGATATATCCCACACACCTCACTGTAACACTGATATACCCCACACCACACTGTAACACTCTGATATATCCCACACCCCCCACTGTAACACTCTGATATACCCCACACCCCTCACTGTAACACTGATATATCCCACACCCCTCACTGTAACACTGATATACTCCACACCCCTCACTGTATCACTCTAATATATCCCACACCCCTCACTGTAACACTGATATACTCCACACCCCTCACTGTAACACTGATATACCCCACACCCCTCACTGTAACACTGATATACCCCACACCCCTCACTGTAACACTGATATACCCCACACCCCTCACTGTAACACTCTGATATACCCCACACCCCTCACTGTAACACTGATATACCCCACACCCCTCACTGTAACACTGATATACCCCACACCCCTCACTGTAACACTGATATACCCCACACCCCTCACTGTAACTCTGATATATCCCACACCCCTCACTGTAACACTGATATACCCCACACCCCTCACTGTAACACTCTGATATATCCCACACCCCTCACTGTAACACTGATATACCCCTCGCCCCTCACTGTAACACTGATATACCCCACACCCCTCACTGTAACACTGATATACCCCTCACCCCTCACTGTAACACTGATATACCACACCCCTCACTGTAACACTCTGATATATCCCACACCCCTCACTGTAACACTGATATACCACACCCCTCACTGTAACACTCCGATATACCCCACACCCCTCACTGATACACTCCGATATACCCCACACCCCTCACTGATACACTCCGATATACCCCACACCCCTCACTGATACACTCAAGCATTGTTCTCCACACTGCCACAGAAACATAAATCTGAATGACAAATTCCCCAGTGAGGTGTGGTGGAGCCCCGTGGGGTGTGATGCAGGGCCTGCAACCATGGGCGACTCAATACCGCCCCCTTCAGACAGTCAGGGAATTGCTGTCCAGGCGCTCGCAAGCTGGGAACAATTATTTCCACGTGCTCACGTTGGGGCTTCATCGCTCATCGCTGACTCGCCTGTGAACTGGGTCAAGATGAGGAAATAATGAACCTCGGGCCAAGCATCACATTCGGGCAATTAACGTTCCTGTGACTCAGGTCATCCATCTCCCAACGCAATCCATTGACATCGCCAGAGGGCAGATTGTTTCAATTGCTGATGTGGACCTGCTGTGTCCCAGTTTCACTCAGACCTAATTCTGACTCAGTGCGTCATGTGAGTCAGCCTCAACCCCTGAGGCCTGAGCCCTCACATAGTGGTTAGCACTGAGGCACCATCATGGACCCGGGTTCGATTCCCGGCTTGGGTCACTGTCTGTGCGGAGTCTGCACGTTCTCCCCGTGTCTGCGTGGGTTTCCTCCGGGTGCTCCGGTTTCCTCCCACCAGTCCCGAAAGACGTGCTTGGTAGGTGAATTGGACACTCTGAATTCTCCCTCTGTGTACCCGAACAGGCGCCGGAAATGTGGCGACGAGGGGCTTTTCACAGTAACTTCATTACAGTGTTAATGTAAGCCTACTTGTGACACTGATAAAGATTATTATTATTCATGGTCTGACCATCTCCCCTTGCACCACCAATGAGGGAGCGCTGTCCTGAGGGAGGGTCAGTGCTGAGGGAGCGCCGCACTGTGGGAGGGTCAGTGCTGAGGGAGCGCCTCACTGTCGGAGGGTCAGTGCTGAGGGAGCGCCGCACTGTCGGAGGGTCAGTGCTGAGGGAGCGCCGCACTGTCGGAGGGTCAGTGCTGAGGGAGCCCCGCACTGTCGGAGGGTCAGTACTGAGGGAGCGCCGCACTGTCAGAGGGTCAGCGCTGAGGGAGTGTCGCACTGTCGGAGGGTCAGTGCTGAGGGAGCGCCGCACTGTCAGAGGGTCAGCGCTGAGGGAGCGCCGCACTGTCAGAGAGTCAGTACTGAGGGAGTGCCGCACTGTCAGAGGGTCAGTGCTGAGGGAACGTCGCACTGTCGGAGGGTCAGTGCTGAGGGAGTGCTGCACTGTGGGAGAGTCAGTGCTGAGGGAGCGCCGCACTGTCGGAGGGTCAGTACTGAGGGAGCGCTGCACTGTCAAGAGGGTCAGTGTTGAGGGAGCATCGCACTGTCGGAGGGTCAGTGCTGAGGGAGTGCCGCACTGTCGGAGGGTCAGTACTGAGGGAGCACGCCATTGTCGGAGGGTCAGTGCTGAGGGAGCGCCGCACTGTCAGAGGGTCAGTGCTGAGGGAGCGCCGTACTGGGATTGAGGATGGGGATTGAGGGATACTGGGAGAGGGTGAGATTGAGGGATACGGGGAGAGGGGATTGAGGGATACGGGGAGGGTGGGATTGAGGGATATGGGGAGAGGGTGGGATTGAGGGATACGGGGAGAGGGGATTGAGGGATACGGGGAGAGGGTGGGATTGAGGGATATGGGGAGATGTTGGGATTGAGGGATACGGGGAGATGTTGGGATTGAGGGATACGGGGAGATGTTGGGATTGAGGGATACGGGGAGATGTTGGGATTGAGGGATACGGGGAGAGGTTGGGATTGAGGGATACGGGGAGAGGTTGGGATTGAGGGATACGGGGAGAGGGTGGGGATTGAGGGATGAGGGGAGAGGGTGGGATTGAGGGATGGGGGAGAGGGTGGGAATTGAGGGATACGGGGAGAGGGTGGGATTGATGGATACGGGGAGATGGTGGGATTGAGGGATACGGGGAGAGGGTGGGATTGAGGGATACGGGGAGAGGGTGGGATTGAGGGATACGGGGAGAGGGTGGGATTGAGGGATACGGGGAGAAAGGGATTGAGGGATACAGGGAGAGGGTGGGATTGAGGGATACGGGGAGAGGGTGGGATTGAGGGATACGGGGAGAGGGTGGGATTGAGGGATACGGGGAGAGTGTGGGATTGAGGGATACGGGGAGAGGGTGGGATTGAGGGATACGGGGAGAGTGTGGGATTGAGGGATACGGGGAGAGCGTGGGATTGAGGGATACGGGGAGAGGGTGGAGATTGAGGGATACGGGGAGAGTGTGGGATTGAGGGATACGGGGAGAGTGTGGGATTGAGGGATACGGGGAGAGGGTGGGATTGAGGGATACGGGGAGAATGTGGATTCATGTGAAGGGTTTGGATTGAATGTGATGTATGATTTTGCTTCTGTTGCTGAATGTCTTCACTCTCTGGGCCTGTGAGCTGTCAGATTTCTCATTCTGGGTTCCACACACGCACTGTGGACCCAGGTCGGAATTGATGATCAGGTCTCCAGCGAATGGGCAGAATGGAAAATCTCAGCCTGAGTTTCCGCTTGCTGTATTCATCTCCCCAGGGGGCTATTGTTCCATCATATCACCATTCACTAATACACAGAGGGCCCCGCACTAAATCCCTGTTTCATATCTGCCGTCAATACTTCAAATTGTTAGCCAGCTCATCCCTCTGCTGGTGGCTCCGGGAATTTATGCTGGCTGAATCTAGACACTATCACCGGATTGAAGGCAATAGGGAAAAACTTGGGATTGAGGGATACGGGGCGTAGCTGAATCTCTGACAGTGCGGCGCTCCCTCAGCACTGACCCTCTGACAGTGCGGCGCTCCCTCAGCACTGACCCTCTGACAGTGCGGCGCTCCCTCAGCACTGACCCTCTGACAGTGCGGCGCTCCCTCAGCACTGACCCTCCGACAGTGCGGCACTCCCTCAGCACTGACCCTCCGACAGTGCGGCGCTCCCTCAGCACTGACCCTCCAAAAGTGCGGCGCTCCCTCAGCACTGACCCTCCGACAGTGCGGCACACCCTCAGCACTGACCCTCTGACAGTGCGGCGCTCCCTCAGCACAGACCCTCCGACAGTGCGGCGCTCACTCAGCACTGACCCTCCGACAGTGCGGCGCTCCCTCAGCACTAACTCTCTGACAGTGCGGCGCTCTCTCAGCACTGACCCTCCGACAGTGCGGCGCTCCCTCAGCACTAACCCTCCGACAGTGCGGCACTCCCTCAGCACTGACCCTCCGACAGTGCGGCGCTCCCTGAGTGTGCAGACCGGGTTCTGGGACCCGAGAATCTGGATAGGACGCACCAATCAATGGCCCTTTGTCAAGGAGATGATGGAGCGAAAAACCCAGTTATCCACTCACAGTGCCCACCTATTATTTGTGTTACATTTGCCAGCTCCAGCTGATGTCTGATATGGTGTTTCTGTCTGTCACACAGGTAATGGACTCCGCCATGCCACTGATCGGAGAACATCAGGAGGAGGATAAGCAGCTGATCGCCGACCTGGTGGTGGCCAAAATGAGTCAGGTCCTCTCCAGGACCCCCATCCCTTCTCCAGTGAGACCCACTGCAACCCAGCAGCCTCAGGTAAAGGCCCAACTCTGGGGCATTGGGGAATCTCTCGATTTGTCGCCCATACTCTCTCTTCCCCCTCCCCTCCCGGATCACAACTGCTCGCACCGTCAAAAATAAATTCCCCCCCCCCGCCTCTCTGGCTCATTTCCCAAATCGCTTCAGTGACCTCCGACCCTCCTGCCTGGGAAGCACCATCTCCTCATTTACTCGATCGAAACCCGCTCCTCGCGATTACAAACGATTAAATCCCCCCCTTAACCTTCTCCGCTCCGTGAACAATCCTGGCTTCTCGCACTCCCTCCCCCTCTCTCCACATGAACTGAAGCTCCCCTCACCCCTCAGAACCGTCCTGATTAAGTCTCCCTCTGCCCGCTCCCCTCCCCGAGGCCTCAACATCCTTCCTCGGGTGCGGCAGGGGGCTCGAGAATGACGGACGCCATAATGCACCTGAGGTCAAACCTACGTTGTGACGTTTCTCACTCGCCTTCCGACTCCCAGCGATCTGCTCGTATCGGACCCTCCTGTGAATTTTATTCCAACCAACTGCTCGTCTCACGTTTCCGCCTTCCAGGGCTTGTGAAAAGCCCCGAGTCGCCACATTCCGGCGCCTGTTCGGGGAGGCTGGTACGGGAATTGAACCCGCGCTGCTGGCATCGTTCTGCATTTCAAGCCACCTGTTTAGCCCACTGAGCTGGTATTTTATGTGGGTGAACTAAGTTGCTTTCCTGCCCAGGGTTAATTAAACAGGGGGAAGGTTACCAGAGACAGGTTGTCTGTGAGGGCTAAGTGATAACGGTGCTAGGCTGATGCATTTGTACTGAGAGGTCATGGTGACTTTGGGTCACAAGTAGAATAGGTCGGATCTGAAATTTGCATCGCGGGATAAGTGGGAAACTTAGTTTTTCAGTTGTTGAAATTCTAAACGGAGTTCAGAGGTGACGGGGAACATTTTGCTTCTTGCAAGGGTTCCAGGAGTAAACATTGAGAGGTGTATTAAAGTTGTGAGTGTGTGTGTCCCGAGCTAATTAAACAAGGGGAGGGTTACTGGAGACAGGTTGTCTGTGAGGGTTTACAGGTAAAAATGTTCGGCTGATGCATTTGTTTTTTTTAAATAAATTTAGAGTACCCAATTCATTTTTTCCAATTAAGGGGCAATTTAGCGTGGCCAATCCACCTACCCTGCACATCTTTGGGTTGTGGGCACGAAACCCACGCAGACACGGGGAGAACGGGTAAACTCCACACGACAGTGACCCACAGCCGGGATCGAACCTGGGACCTCGGCGCCGTGAGGCAACAGGGCTAACCCACTGTGCCGCTGCGCTGCCCTATGATGCATTTGTAATGAGAGGTTGTGGCGACTATGGGTCACAAGTAGAAGAGGTCGGATCCGAAATTTGCATCGCGAGATAAGTGGGATACTTGGTTTTCCCAGTTGTTGACAATCAGAAGGTTGACAGGGAATATTTTGCTTCTTACCGGGGTTCCTGGAGTAAACAGGGAAGAGGTATTAATTAAATCCTATCGGCCCCAAAGTAGAGGCAAAATATGAAACATCACGGATTTTTATACTTGAAGACTGCTGGAGACCCAGACTGTCCAGGGGGTGGCGATGTGTTCAAAGAGGTGCTTGAGGACAATGGAACCAGAGAAGAAATGGGAGAGATATTGGAGGATAGGGATGTTTAACTGCGTTGGGGTGACTGTACTAGGTACAGCCTTGAAGAGCATCTCCTTTGTGTGTGTGTTGCGATGATAGATTGGAGGTCGGGACTGTCCACCTCGGGGAGAAGGTGACTAAGAGGAGGTTTGACAGAGATGTTTGTTTCTGAACCTCCTTTTGAAACTCCACAGCAAAGCGGAAATGCTTGAGAAATCGTTTGTATGGTTAAGAATCTTTTACCTGTGTACTTTTGGCTAGTCAGATTTTGTTTTGGGGGGGGGGGGGTGGGGCATTGTTCTGCCAGACTGCTTTAACTGCGTAACTTTTGTTTCCCCCCGCTTGCGTTTTTCAAAACAATCTTTTGAAATAACGCTTTTTAGTTTTAACATTCTGAAAGGTGTTACTGGAGTCTGTGCTTTTGGGGTCAGTAGCTGTCCCTACACTTTAAAATGCTATGATGTGGAGATGCCGGCGTTGGACTGGGGTGAGCACAGTGAGAAGTCTTACAACACCAGGTTAAAGTCCAACAGGTTTGTTTCAAACACTAGCTTTCGGAGCAGTGCTCCTTCCTCAGGTGAATGGAGCATGGTTCATGGTTTAACCTGGTGTTGTATGACTTGTTACTGTATACTTTAAAAGGAAGCTTTATAAGTGAGACCGACGTCGCTCTGGGGCCTGGTTTGCGCGGCGATGACTTCGGCTGTGATTGTAACTGGTTTGAGATTTGGGAAATCTCGGAGAGTTCCGCGGGATACTTAATTAACAATTAGAGCTAATTGTTAATGGGGGGGGGGGGGGAAGAGAGGTGGTTTATTGAATTATTAAGCTGCTGTTGTGATGCCAACCTAATTATATCTTCCCGTGTCTCCTCTCACCCCCCAACCCCGGCCCCTTCGCCGCAGATTTCTCCACAACCGATGCCAGCACAGGCTCCCGGGCGGCAGAGCCCTGGACTTCAGCAAGGACCCCTCCCCCAGCAGCGCCCTCCGCCGCAAGGTAACCCACCGCAGGCGCCAGCCGGGGCGCTCAGCTCTGACGCACCCTGTTCCCGCTGGTCTTCAGTCATTCTCCCCCCGCCCCAGCGGAAGGGCGGAGGTGAGGGGGGGGGGGGGGAGACTGAACCACTCCCCACTGTGCGGGGGGGGGATTTCCGCCGATGGACTAGACCATCTCCCACCCCCCCCCCCCCCCCACAGCGCGTGTGTGCGGGGAGTGGGATGATCCCCAATCGATCAAACCATTGGGCAATGGACCGAACCATTTTCTGTACCAATGGACCGAACCATTTTCTGTACCAATGGACCGAACCATTTTCTGTACCAATGGACCGAACCATTTTCTGTACCACTGGACCGAACCATTTTCTGTACCACTGGACCGAACCATTTTCTGTACCAATGGACCGAACCATTTTCTGTACCAATGGACCGAACCATTTTCTGTTCCAATGGACCGAACCATTTTCTGTTCCAATGGACCGAACCATTTTCTGTATCATGGACTGAACCATTTTAGGCATCATGGACTGAACCATTTTCTGTACCAATGGACCGAACCATTTTCTGTACCAATGGACCGAACCATTTTCAGTACCAATGGACCGAACCATTTTCTGTACCACTGGACCGAACCATTTTCTGTATCATGGACTGAACCATTTTAGGCATCATGGGCTGAACCATTTTCTGTACCAATGGACTGAACCATTTTCTGTACCAATGGACCGAACCATTTTCTGTACCAATGAACTGAACCATTTTCTGTATCATGGACTGAACCATTTTCTGTACCAATGGACCGAACCATTTTCTCTCTCAGTGGACTGAACCATTTTCTGTACCAATGGACCGAACCATTTTCTCTCTCAGTGGACTGAACCATTTTCTCTGACAGTGGACTGAACCATCTTCTGGTCCGTTGGACTGAACCACCAGAATCTCAGGCGATTCACTCTGAACACCAGTGTCCTATTTGATATTTGTCTAATTTGTAAAATTAATGCCACAGAGATTATGTACAACAGGGGCCAACCGGCTTTGGGGGGGGGGGGGGGAGGAATTTTACCATTTCCCGAACTAATACTGGAAGGAATTCCTGGACTGTCCCCGGGATTGAGCAGGATTGGAACACCCTTGTGTGAAGAGACCATTCCTAAGAACAGGAACCACAAATGGATGGGGTTGAATTACAAAGGGGTGTTACAGTTACTGTGTAAATAGCATTGATATGACCCCCCATCTGCAGGAACTGTGTTCAGTTTTTGGACCTGGGGTCACTGAGAGACTAATTGCGCTGACACAATTAACTGTGTTGATGGCCTGGGCCGGGGTCACTGAGAGACTAATTGCGCAGACACAATTAACTGTGTTGATGGCCTGGGCCGGGGTCACTGAGAGACTAATTGCGCAGACACAATTAACTGTGTTGATGGCCTGGGCCGGGGTCACTGAGAGACTAATTGCGCAGACACAATTAACTGTGTTGATGGCCTGGGCCGGGGTCACTGAGAGACTAATTGCGCAGACACAATTAACTGTGTTGATGGCCTGGGCCGGGGTCACTGAGAGACTAATTGCGCAGACGAGAATGATTGTGATCACTTCTGGGCCCAGGGTCATCTTGCGCAGATGGGTATTGGCTGTGAAAGTGCAACAGCTCGAGGGGCTGAATGGCTCCTCCTATTTCTGACGTTATAACAAATAAATCATTTTCTTTCCAATTACAGGAGGTCCTCAACAGCCTGCCGGCCATCAACCTCAACGCCAAGGGCCTCCCTCACACCAAAGGCCTCCTCCTCAAGGCCAGCAGATCCAAGGCCTGAGCCCGCAGTCTGGCAGCCCCTCCAGCCATCAGCAGAGAGCGGTAAGCCCCACAGCTCAGCCTCCTCCCCCCATCCAGCGCCAACTGAGCCCCGTGGGACAACCTGCCCAGCAACAGCAGCAGCAACGGCAGGGGCCTCCGCAGCAGGCCCGGGCACCAAACCAGCCATCGCCACAGCAGCAGAGACATGCCAGCGGCGGGCAGGGGTCTCCCCAGATGCCCCGGCAACCAGCGGGCCCGGTCGGCCAGCACTCCCCCCAGCATCAGCGCCAACCGGGACCCGGGGCACAACAGCAGCCGCAACAGCAACGGCAGGCTTCAACTGGTCCACAGCAGCTGGCAAAACCTCCAGGCCCGACCCCCGGCCAGCCTCATCGCCAGACGGGCCCCGGGAGCCAACAGGCCCAGCATGCCCGGCAGCCGGGACAAGGAGGGCCACAACGGCAAGGAGGCCCCGGAGGTCAGCAGCCCCCACGTCAACCCCAGGCGGCCCCGCCCCAGCAGAGGGGGCCCGGGCAGCAGCAGCAGTCCAGGCAGGTGCCCCCCACCACTCAGCAGCCCAGGCCTGTCGTCCAGGGCCAACAAGGGCAAGGCCCGATGGGTCCAGGCCAACAGCAGGGAAGACCATCCATCCAGCAGAAGCCCCCAATTCTTCAGAAAGCACCACAGCAAGATGCACCTGCCCCTCATCCACAAATGAAGTAAGCATCGTTTCAACAATTAAGGCCTAGTGTGGCCCAGTTAAGCCTGTACAGTGTCGATTTGTTTAGATGAACCTAATTAAGCATGCTTCAGCCTGGTTATGTCTCGATTGTCCAGTTCCAGGATTGAGAAGCCTAGTGGGTTTAGTTTGGCCTGGCTCAGACCCGTGAAGCCTACCTGGGCCTGGTTGGTAAAGTTGGTAAAATCTAGTTAGCCCCCCCACCGCCCCCGGTACAGGTTGCTGAAGCTGAGTTCAGCCACCAGGCTGATCCAGTGGCCGCGATCAGCCCAGAGCGGCCTAGATCAGCCCAGAGCGGTCCAGCTCAGCCCAGAGCGGCCTAGCTCAGCCCAGAGCGGCCTAGCTCAGCCCAGAGCGGCCTAGCTCAGCCCAGAGCGGCCTAGCTCAGCCCAGAGCGGCCTAACTCAGCCCAGAGCGGTCCAGCTCAGCCCAGAGCGGCCTAGCTCAGCCCAGAGCGGCCTAGCTCAGCCCAGGGCGGCCTAGCTCAGCCCAGAGCGGCCTAACTCAGCCCAGAGCGGCCTAACTCAGCCCTAGCAGCCTAGCTCAGCCCAGAGCGGCCTAACAGCCCAGGCCGGCCCAGAGCAGCCTAACTCAGCCCAGAGCGACCTAGCTCAGCCCAGCGGGGTCTAGCTCAGCCCAGAGCGGCCTAGCTCAGCCCAGAGCGGCATAGCTCAGCCCAGCGGGGTCTCGCTCAGCCCAGAGCGGCCTAGCTCAGCCCAGAGCGGCATAGCTCAGCCCAGAGCGGCCTAGATCAGCCCAGAGCGGCCTAGATCAGCCCAGAGCGGCCTAACTCAGCCCAGAGCGGCCTAACTCAGCCCAGAGCGGCCTAACTCAGCCCAGAGCAGCCTAACTCAGCCCAGAGCGGCCTAGATCAGCCCAGAGCGGCCTAGCGAGGCCCAGAGCGGCCTAGCGAGGCCCAGAGCGGCCTAGCGAGGCCTAGCTCAGCCCAGAACGGCCTAGCTCAGCCCAGAGCGGCGTAGCTCAGCCCAGGCCGGCCCAGCGAGGCCTAGCTCAGCCCAGAGAAGCCGAGATTGGCTCAGCTCAGCCTAGAGAATTCTAGTTGTGCCCACAATGTCCGTGTCTGGCCCACAGTGACTGAGTTGGGTCTTCATGCAAATTGCTCAATTAACAATCTAGTCCTGCCTCAGGATTGGCCGCTCCAATGTCCAGGAGACAAATGGTTTGACACTGTTAGATTACTTCAGGAATCCATTCAGTCTCTGGAACTGATGCTGTGATGAGAGCCCACGGAACCCCATTTTTCCCAGGCTTGTCCTGGTGAATTAACAGGTTCCCCCTGCTGTTGTCTAATTCAGAACAATGTTTAATTTTTGTATACATGGTTAAGTAACGATACGAATCTTATGCAGACTTAGTTATTCCAGAGTTTCACTAGACTCTCCTTCAACTTGACTTACACGAGACTGTCATCGTGTCCGTCTGACAACCTTCTGGGACTGGCCGGATGTCACCTGACTGACATCTTGCGCCACCTGCTGGTGGGACGTCACCCTGCTGAGGACATTCAATATTATCTAACGGCAAATCACCATAGTCTCATTCTCCCAAACTCCAGAGACTCTGTCAGTCCCCTCTCTCTCTCTCAGGGAGATATCTGTACACTGACTGGTGTCTCTCAGTCCCCTCTCTCTCTCAGGGAGATATCTGTACACTGACTGGTGTCTCTCAGTCCCCTCTCTCAGGGAGATATCTGTTCACTGACTGGTGTCTCTCAGTCCTCTCTCTTTCTCAGGGAGATATCTGTACACTGACTGGTGTCTCTCAGTCCCCTCTCTCTCAGGGAGATATCTGGACACTGACTGGTGTCTCTCAGTCCCCCCTCGCTCTCAGGGAGATATCTGTACACTGACTGGTGTCTCTCAGTCCCCTCTCTCCCAGGGAGATATCTGTACACTGACTGGTGTCTCTCAGTCCCCACTCTCTCTCTCTCAGGGAGATATCTGTACACTGACTGGTGTCTCAGTCCCCTCTCTCTCTCAGGGAGATATCTGTACACTGACTGGTGTCTCTCAGTCCTCTCTCTCTCTCAGGGAGATATCTGTACACTGACTGGTGTCTCTCAGTCCTCTCTCTCTCTCAGGGAGATATCTGTACACTGACTGGTGTCTCTCAGTCCCCTCTCTCTCTCTCAGGGAGATATCTGTACACTGACTGGTGTCTCTCAGTCCCCTCTCTCTCTCAGGGAGATATCTGTACACTGACTGGTGTCTCTCAGTCCTCTCTCTCTCTCAGGGAGATATCTGTACACTGACTGGTGTCTCTCAGTCCTCTCTCTCTCTCAGGGAGATATCTGTACACTGACTGGTGTCTCTCAGTCCCCTCTCTCTCTCTCAGGGAGATATCTGTACACTGACTGGTGTCTCTCAGTCCCCTCTCTCTCTCAGGGAGATATCTGTACACTGACTGGTGTCTCTCAGTCCCCCTCACTCTCTCAGGGAGATATCTGTACACTGACTGGTGTCTCTCAGTCCCCTCTCTCTCTCAGGGAGATATCTGGTACACTGACTGGTGTCTCTCAGTCCCCCCTCTCTCAGAGAGATATCTGTACACTGACTGGTGTCTCTCAGTCCCCCCTCTCTCTCAGGGAGATATCTGTACACTGACTGGTGTCTCTCAGTCCCCTCTCTCTCTCAGGGAGATATCTGTACACTGACTGGTGTCTCTCAGTCCCCTCTCTCTCAGGGAGATATCTGTACACTGACTGGTGTCTCTCAGTCCCCTCTCTCTCAGGGAGATATCTGTACACTGACTGGTGTCTCTCAGTCCCCCCTCTCTCTCTCAGGGAGATCTGTACACTGACTGGTGTCTCTCAGTCCCCTCTCTCTCAGGGAGATATCTGTACACTGACTGGTGTCTCTCAGTCCCCTCTCTCTCAGGGAGATATCTGTACACTGACTGGTGTCTCTCAGTCCCCCCTCTCTCTCAGGGAGATATCTGTACACTGACTGGTGTCTCTCAGTCCCCCCCCTCTCTCTCAGGGAGATATCTGTACACTGACTGGTGTCTCTCAGTCCCCTCTCTCTCTCAGGGAGATATCTGTACACTGACTGGTGTCTCTCAGTCCCCCTCTCTCTCAGGGAGATATCTGTACACTGACTGGTGTCTCTCAGTCCCCCCCTCTCTCTCAGGGAGATATCTGTACACTGACTGGTGTCTCTCAGTCCCCTCTCTCTCTCAGGGAGATATCTGTACACTGACTGGTGTCTCTCAGTCCCCCTCGCTCTCAGGGAGATATCTGTACACTGACTGGTGTCTCTCAGTCCCCCTCGCTCTCAGAGAGATATCTGTACACTGACTGGTGTCTCTCAGTCCCCTCTCTCTCAGGGAGATATCTGTACACTGACTGGTGTCTCTCAGTCCCCCTTCTCTCTCAGGGAGATATCTGTACACTGACTGGTGTCTCTCAGTCCCCTCTCTCTCTCAGGGAGATATCTGTACACTGACTGGTGTCTCTCAGTCCCCCTCACTCTCTCAGGGAGATATCTGTACACTGACTGGTGTCTCTCAGTCCCCTCTCTCTCTCAGGGAGATATCTGGTACACTGACTGGTGTCTCTCAGTCCCCCCTCTCTCAGAGAGATATCTGTACACTGACTGGTGTCTCTCAGTCCCCCCTCTCTCTCAGGGAGATATCTGTACACTGACTGGTGTCTCTCAGTCCCCTCTCTCTCTCAGGGAGATATCTGTACACTGACTGGTGTCTCTCAGTCCCCTCTCTCTCAGGGAGATATCTGTACACTGACTGGTGTCTCTCAGTCCCCCTCTCTCTCAGGGAGATATCTGTACACTGACTGGTGTCTCTCAGTCCCCCCCTCTCTCTCAGGGAGATATCTGTACACTGACTGGTGTCTCTCAGTCCCCTCTCTCTCTCAGGGAGATATCTGTACACTGACTGGTGTCTCTCAGTCCCCCTCGCTCTCAGAGAGATATCTGTACACTGACTGGTGTCTCTCAGTCCTCTCTCTCTCTCTCTCTCTCTCAGGGAGATATCTGTACACTGACTGGTGTCTCTCAGTCCCCCTTCTCTCTCAGGGAGATATCTGTACACTGACTGGTGTCTCTCAGTCCCCCCTCTCTCTCAGGGAGATATCTGTACACTGACTGGTGTCTCTCAGTCCCCCTCTCTCTCAGCGAGATATTTGGAAATGGGCTGTAGCCTGTTCGTGACAATCTGACGCTGTGAATTTTAAAGTTTTGTTGAGGTCAATATTTATGAGGCAGACAGGATGAATCCAAGCTTGTGGAGTGCGTGTGGGGGGGAAGAATCTCCCCGATTACAACTTTCCACCACCAAATTTCTTGACCTGAATGAATTGTTGAGAGGGTGAAGGGAGGGGGGTGTTGGGGTGGTACCTTGAACTGAGTCCTTTTTTTTTAAAAAAGGATTTCCAATTAAGGGGCAATTTAGCGTGGCCAATCCACCTACCCCGCACATTTTATGGGTTGTGGGGGCGAAACCCACGCAGACACGGGGAGAATGTGCAAACTCCACATGCAGGCGGTTAGATTTGAAAAGCCTTGGGCCTTCTGGTCCTGCTCCAGGCCAGGTGGTTTCAGGCTCAGGCATATTGCTTGCCAAGTCTCCCTGACCTGAGGGGTGGGGGGGGGGTCTGTGCTTGGCACAGTATAACCCCATCGCCCTTCCCCCACTGCCATTAGGAACGTCCTATCCTCCCACCACATATCCCGATATCATCGGACGAAGCTCTGTACCTTGTTGTGAAGGATGAAGGAATCTGTTCCTTACCAAACCTGATGCCTTTACTGGGATCCGCGTTTGTACCAAACTTACGACAGTGCGGCGCTCCCTCAGCACTGACCCTCCGACAGTGCGGCGTTCCCATGCACTGACCCTCCGACAGTGCGGCCCTCCCTCAGCACTGACCCTCCAACAGTGCGGCGCTCCCTCAGCACTGACCCTCCGACAGTGCGCCGCTCCCTCAGCACTGACCCTCCGACAGTGCGGCGCTCCCTCAGCACTGACCCTCCGACAGTGCGGCGCTCCCGCAGCCCTGACCCTCCGACAGTGCGGCGCTCCCGCAGCCCTGACCCTCCGACAGTGCGGCGCTCCCTCAGCACTGACCCTCCGACAGTGCGGCGCTCCCTCAGCACTGACCCTCCGACAGTGTGTCCTCCCTCAGCACTGACCCTCCGACAGTGCGGCGCTCCCTCAGCATTGACCCTCCCACAGTGCGACACTCCCTCAGCACTGACCCTCCGACAGTGCGGCGCTCCCTCAGCATTGACCCTCCCACAGTGCGACACTCCCTCAGCACTGACCCTCCGACAGTGCGGCGCTCCCTCAGTACTGACACTCCGACAGTGCGGCGCTCCCTCAGCACTGACCCTCCGACAGTGCGGCACTCCCTCATCACTGACCCTCCGACAGTGCGGCGCTCCCTCAGGACTGACCCTCTGACAGTGCGGCGCTCCCTCAGCACTGACCCTCCAACAGTGCGGCACTCCCTCAGTACTGACCCTCCGCCAGTGCGGCGCTCCGTCAGTACTGACACTCCTACAGTGCGGCGCTCCCTCAGCACTGACCCTCTGACAGGGCGGCGCTCCCTCAGCACTGACGCTCCGACTGTGCGGCGCTCCCTTAGCACTGACCCTCCAACAGTGTGGCGGTCCCTCAGCATTGACCCTCCGACAGCACGGCACTGCCTCAGTACTGACCCTCCGACAGTGCAGCACTCCCTCAGTACTGACCCTCCGACAGTTCGGCGCTCTCTCAGCACTGACCCTCTGACAGTGCGGCGCTCCCTCAGTACTGACCCTCCGACAGTGCAGCGCTCCCTCAGCACTGACCCTCCGACAGTGCGGCGCTTCCTCAGCACTGACCCTCCCACAGTGCGGCTCCCTCAGCACTTACCCTCTGACAGTGCGGCGCTCCCTCAGTACTGACCCTCTGACAGTGCGGCACTCCCTCAGCACTGACCCTCCAACAGTGCGGCGCTCCCTCAGTACTGACCCTCTGACAGTGCGGCGCTCTCTCAGTACTGACCCTCTGACAGTGCAGCACTCCCTCAGTACTGACCCTCTGACAGTGCGGCGCTCCCACAGCCCTGACCCTCCGACAGTGCGGCACTCCCTCAGTACTGACCCTCCGACAGTGTGGCGCTCCCTCAGCACTGACCCTCTGACAGTGCGGCGCTCCCTCAGTACTGACCCTCCGACAGTGCAGCGCTCCCTCAGCACTGACCCTCCGACAGTGCGGCGCTTCCTCAGCACTGACCCTCCCACAGTGCGGCTCCCTCAGCACTTACCCTCTGACAGTGCGGCGCTCCCTCAGTACTGACCCTCTGACAGTGCGGCACTCCCTCAGCACTGACCCTCCAACAGTGCGGCGCTCCCTCAGTACTGACCCTCTGACAGTGCGGCGCTCTCTCAGTACTGACCCTCTGACAGTGCGGCGCTCCCTCAGTGCTGGGGGCTGGCAGTAAGTCCTGGTGTATTGGGCTCGAGATAATGGTGTGGGGGCTCAAACCCCCTGGATTGTGACTGTTACGCGGGAGTGAGACGACCCGGTATCCCCTTTCTGCACCTGTGAAGGTGCGAGAGAGAGAGAGAGAACAAGAGGGAGTGAGAGACAGAGACGGTGAGAGAGAGAGAGAGAGAGAGACACCATATTCATACTGTGAGGTTTGTGAACACCTTCCTTCCCCATACTGAGTAGAAGACAGGGTGTCCACGAGATACTATTTTAATTTGCCCACCGCTGCCTTGGTGTTTACCAGTCCTGAGCTCGAGTGTGGTATGAAGACAGTGTGAACTTGCCTCACTGTTTAATAGTAAATCTTTTCACGTTACTCTGCAGCAAATCACAGTCTCTGACAAATACCTTCAACATTCCAGAAACCCTGCTGCCTCGCACAAGCCTTAGTCACGATGAGGTAAAGGCTGAGACTATTCGCAACCTGAGGAAATCCTTCGCTAGTCTCTTCTCTGATTGAGGGAGCTCCTCTTCCTCTCTCACCCCATCCCTCCCTCCTCTGTTTATCCCTCCATCACTCTCTCCCTCGCTCCTGCCTTCACCCTCTTCTCTCCAGCACACTCAGTGCCCTCCTCTCCTGAACCCTCTCTGCCTCAACATCCCTCGCCCTCTATCTCTCCCTCGTCCTCACTCCCTCTGCTCATCATACATCGGCCTCTCTAGCCCACTCTCTCTCTCCTTCCCTCTCCCCTCTGCTCATCGCCCACTCTCTCTCCTTCCTTCTATCCTTCTTAGTCGCTATCTCCTTCACTCTCTCCCTCCCTTTCTCTCCTTCCCTCTCCCTCCGTTTTTCTGTTCCCCTCTCTTCCACTCTCACTTTCCTTCTCTCCCTCCCAGTCTCTCTCCCTTTCCTTCTCTCCCTCCCAGTCTCTCTCACTTTCCCTCTCTCCCTCCCAGTTTTCTCTCCCTTTCCTTCTCTCCCTCCCAGTCTCTCACTTTTCTTCTCTCTCTCCCAGTCTCTCTCACTTTCCCTCTCTCCCTCCCAGTTTCTCTCCCTTTCCTTCTCTCCTCGCAGTCTCTCACTTTCCGTGTCTCCCTCCCAGTCTCTCTCACTTTCCTTCTCTCCCAGTCTCTCACTTTCCCTCTCTCCCTCCCAGTTTCTCTCCCTTTCCTTCTCTCCTCCCAGTCTCTCACTTTCCGTGTCTCCCTCCCAGTCTCCCTCACTTTCCCCCTCTCCCTCCCAATCTCTTTCTTTCTCCCTCCCTCCCAGATTCTCTTCTCTCTCTCCTAGACATTCCTTTCCTCTCCATCTTAATCCCTCTCTACCTCCCAGTCTCTTATCTCTCATCTTCCCTCTCTCCCTCCACCCTTCCTCCCCGTTATTCCTTCGTTCTGGCCATCCCAGACTCACTCTCCCTCCCTCCCAGTCCCTCTTCTTGCTGTCTTCCCTCTCCCTTCCAGTCTCTCTCTCTCTCTCCTTCCTCCTTTCCACGCACCCCAACATTTCTCTCTCTCTCCTCCTCACCCTCCCTCTCTCTCTCCCTTTACAACTCTTCTCCCTCTCGCTTTCTTTTTCCTTTCTTCACCGTCTCCCTCCCGTTCCAACTTTCAGCTCGCTTTACCGGGAGCGCCAGCCGGTGCTCAGACTCCCTCCCCCCCCCACCAACCCTCCAACTGTTCTCCGGATCAAAGACGGACTGTTCTCCGCCGCTAGTGCACGAGAGGGAGAAAAACTGCATGTAACTTTGCTGAACGCCAACCTGCTATCGATATAAACAGATGTACCCCGAGAGAAAAATAATCTCCTTGACAGACCAGCTCCCCCCCCCACCCCCCCATTCCTGGTTCTTTTACCGATTCTCTTCAATCTGTGTCCTACCCTCACTGGTTAACAACACTCCCACTGGTGACCAGGCCTCGATCCCAGGCCTCAAGGCCCGGTTGCCCTTGGAAACCAGCACCGGCTCGTCGCGGAAGCAACTGAGGGGGTCTGAGGCCCCCAGAGACGCGGGAGGCCTGTCAGTGATCGCCAATGCCGGTCAACGTCTTCCTGGCGGTTATCACGATTCCCCCCCCCCCCCCATCCCATAAATCCTGGGCCCCGTGCCAGGAGCAACAAAGGGGGGGGGGGGGCCCGGTGTTATAAAGAGTGCCCGCTACACCAGGGAAAGCCGAGGACAGAGGAAGCGGGATTGGGGAGTGGGTTAGCGGTGGCCACTGACCAAAGGAGATTATTTTTCACACTCACCAACCCCCCCCCCCCCCCCCAACCCATCACCCACACTGCCCTATATCTGTGCAATGTAAATACACTCGTGTAATGTATCATCCCCCACCCTTGTCATGTCCTGTATTGTAAATTGCTCAGCGTGATTGAAGAATATCACTGTGATTGTGAATGGCGTCCAGCATTTCGGACGTCCCAGAAGCTGGCTGGAGGTAAAGGAGAAAGGCCTCTCGCACGGGGCCGGGAGGAGGCCAATCAGCTCCTCGGGCCATTCAACAGTATCACGGCCCACTTGATCCCTCAACTCCACCTTGCCCCTCGGCCACCCACTCCATTTTGAAGCGTGCGGGCGGCTCCAAGATGGCCGCCGCCACTGGAGTCCACATGGCTCAAGCTGACCCCTGGGCCCCAGGGGCGTTATCCCTTCACCTTCCCCTCCTCCTGCTGCTTTACCAACCCCACAACTCTTTCTCACCAGCTTCTGGGACCCTCCTCCACATAGTATTCCGTGAGTGGTACCGTGTGCACCTATACCGAGGCTCATGCCCTCCCTGTGTACTTTAGATGTTGTAATCCTATGCACACTGCCTTACAGTAGTTGAAGTGACCCTTTGAACCCTCGTTACAAGTGCCCCCCCCCTCTTTTTATGTGCAATCTTAGCCTAATATTCCTCGGAAAACTGGCACTGTTATTGGGGCTGGAATGGACATCCAGTCAGTCGCCCACTTTGCCTGGATCATTTACCTCCTCCTCGATCCCAATCCCCCCCCAAATCCTACAATATTCCTCACCCCCCCCCTACCCACTTTGGCCCGGCCCGCTCACCTTCCCACCCTCCGAACCCGCCCCCCTCTTCAGATTGGTCCAACCCACGGCGAACCCTCATTCCGTGATCCCACCCCACCCTATCCCTCGCCCCCACCCCCTCACTCCGACCGCTCCGTACCCTTGCCCGAGTTCCCACTGGCCTCACTGGAGCCCCCCCCCCACCCACACTCCTCTCTCTCCGTACAGGAACACACACCTCTCTGTCTGAACCTCAAGCCCTGTCCCTTTCCACGTCTTCCCGGGTCACTTATATTGTTTCAACTGAAAGGGAATGACCAATTGGTCAATCACAGGGTCATAATAGGAGCCAGGAGGAGGCCATTGGGCCCCCTCTCTTCCTGCTGTCCCCTAGATGGTGTTGACATTGATCGGGGCGTCTCTTCCCAACCCCACACATGACCCTCGACCCCCCCCCCCCTCGTCGATCAGAAATCTGTCCAACTCGGCCTTGAATATAATCAATGAGCCGCAGCCCCCAGTGCTGTGTGGCTCGTCCCCTCACTGGAGGAAGGATGTGATTGCCCCTGGAGAGGGTGCAGAGGGGATTCCCCACCAGGATGGTGTCTGGGCTGAAGCGATTCAGCTATGAAGAGAGGCCTGACAGGCTGGGGTTGCTTTCCCTGGAGCAGAGAAGACTGAGGACGGTCCTGATTGAGGTGCACAAAATTACAAGGGACATAGTTAGGGGCATAGGAAGGAAGTGGCGGGGTCAATAATGAGGGGGCATAGATTTAAGGTCAGGGGTGGGAGATTTCAAGGGGATTTGAGGCAAACCCTTTTCACCCAGAGGGTGATGGGAGTCTGGAACTCGCTGTCTGAAAGGGTGTTCGAGACGGGAACCCTCACAACATTTAAGAAGCGTTGAGGTGAGCATTTGGAATGCCCACAGCGCCCAAGACAATGGGCCAAGTGCTGGAGAATGGGATGAGAATAGACAGGGGGCTCGATGTCGTCACGGACGCGATGGGCCGAAGGGCCTCATTCCGTGCTGTCGAAACCCGTGGACGGGTTTTACCCAGTGTTGTTGAACACTTGCAATAAACCAGACCCCGCACAGAAACGTCCACAAGTCCAGGCTGAGGCCACTCTGGCTCTCCTCACCCTGCTGAACCCCCCCCCAAGAAGCTGACTAATCAAGCCCAGCACAGCTGGACAGAGGCTCTGTCCAGTCCAACCCAGGAGACTCCAATCCAACCCAACTGAACCCAGCCAATCTGTCCATTAACCGTGCGGGGTCCCATTACACCTCCTGGATCACGGAGCAGAGAACCCTTCCAGCCTGCTCCGCCATTCAATGTGATCGTGGTTGATCCCGTATCGCGAGACTGTACTCTTCCCCATACCCCTTTAGAACCTAGAAATTAATTTCTTGCTCAAATATATTCAGGTACTTGCCTCGACGGTCAGTTCTTAGAGACGAGGAGCAAGAGTGAGGCCATTTGGCCCATGGAATATGATCCTGGCAAATCCTCTATCTTGATGCCATACATCCTTTCCTTACGGAGAGGTGCCGAAACAGTACTACTCCCCACGCCCTGCCCACCACACCCCCCAACCCACCCCTGCTTTTCCGCCGTGACCCTCACAGACTTGGACATTCCAGCCCCAACCTCTTAATTGTAAATATGATAATATGATCCTTGTAAATGTACGCCTACCTGTGGACTGTATGCAGCTCTGTAATTTCTGCAATGATTGGATCGTGGACGCTCGCGACCAACGCCCAAGCAACAAATGGCGAAGGCTGCTCCCCACCCGTAACCCCCCCCATCCCCCTCGACCGGGATGCCCGCCCCCCCCCCCCCCTCGACCGGGATGCCTGCACCCCCCCCGGACGGGGATGCCCGCACCCCCCCTCCCCCCAATCGCTGCGGAAATGGCAGCGGAAAACACGTCAAGCAGCCTAATCGAGGAGGCCCAGAGCGGGAAGTCGCCCCCCCCCCCCCCCCCCACTACCCCCGCCAGCTCCCCCAAGAGGATTACTGCGGCCATGTGCAGGAAGGGGCACCGAAACGGGGCAAGGGGACGGCAGGATAATCATCTCCTGGTAAACCTGAACCACGCCCCTCCCCCCACAAAACCATGAATGGACGAATCTTTCCTCACAATCCCTCGCCCCGTGGCAACCACGAAAAGAGAGTGTCAACCCAAGGGTGCTTCAAGAGAGAGGCGTGGTTGAAAGAGAGGCAGAAAGGTTCACCTATGAAGCCCCCCCACCCCCCCCATCCTGCAAGGTTGTCCTGCAGTAGCACGGGGAGGGGAGGGGTGGGGAGAGAGGGCAAGCCGAACGGCTCAAGGCGCGCACGACCCACCTCACCAGGGTGGGGTGCCTGGGCTCGGGGAAGCGGGTTTGAAGGATCTCACCCGGGAGAGGGGATTTAAACAGTCGGCATCGACGCAGCGTTGCCCAACAACATGACCCCTCTTACCCATGCGGTGCAGGCGGCAAGCACCAGCCCCAACCCCCGCACTTGGAAAACGTTGCGCTCACGAGCGAACACGGCAGTGGAGTCTTAAAAAACAATTGCACGTCTTAGATGGGAAGGGGCGTCGGCAGGGGGGGGAGGGGTGGTGGGCCAAAGGGAGGAACGTCTACACAACAAATACAAATGGATTGTGATTGACCTCCCCACTCCTCGCCCCCCACCATCCATACTCAAAGTGATGTATAACTCATGTATGGAATACGGTTAATGTTAGATTAAATGATATCGTGTTTGTATATGATGCAGTCACATACAGTATTAGATATCCAATATGGAGCACTGTTCAATTCTATTAAACAGTTCACTGCAAAGAAACGGCCTCTTGTGATTCGCTGTTTTTCTGGATGTAACACCAACCCCTCGATTAGATTCCAGTCTGTAACTCACTCCCGGGTATCTGTTATTCTATATATAAACCACCCCGAGCCCCTCGATTAGATTCCAGTCTGTAACTCACTCCCGGGTATCTGTTATTCTGTATATAAACCACCCCGAGCCCCTCGATTAGATTCCAGTCTGTAACTCACTCCCGGGTATCTGTTATTCTATATATAAACCACCCCGAACCCCTCGATTAGATTCCAGTTTGTAACTCACTCCCGGGTATCTGTTATTCTATATATAAACCACCCCGTACCCCTTGATTAGATTCCAGTCTGTAACTCACTCCCGGGTATCTGTTATTCTATATATAAACCACCCTGAACCCCTCGATTAGATTCCAGTCTGTAACTCACTCCCGGGTATCTGTTATTCTATATATAAGCCACCCCGAACCCCTCTATTAGATTCCAGTCTGTAACTCACTCCCGGGTATCTGTTATTCTATATATAAACCATCCCGAACCCCTCGATTAGATTCCAGTCTGTAACTCACTCCCGGGTATCTGTTATCCTATATATAAACAACCCTGAACCCCTCGATTAGATTCCAGTCTGTAACTCACTCCCGGGTATCTGTTATTCTATATATAAACCACCCCAAACCCCTCGATTAGATTCCAGTCTGTAACTCACTCCCAGGTATCTGTTATTCTATATATAAACCACCCTGAACCCCTCGATTAGATTCCAGTCTGTAACTCACTCCCAGGTATCTGTTATTCTATATATAAACCACCCTGAACCCCTCGATTAGATTCCAGTCTGTAACTCACTCCCGGGTATCTGTTATTCTATATATAAACCACCCCGAACCCCTCGATTAGATTCCAGTCTAACTCACTCCCGGGTATCTGTTTATTGATATATAAAGCTCCCCGTGCCCAGCAGGTCGATGTGATGGGTCTGGTGTATTCTGTGTTTCCGATGTACTCATTTCCTTCTCACACAGTGCTCCTCGCTGCCGAGCGGCAAGGTGAGGGTCAATGCATTGAGTGTGCAGGGCTCTCCCCCTATCAACGTTGCCTCAGCATCGGCAGGTCCTCAGCCGTGCCCCCCCCCCCCACCGCAATTCCGTCCCTCATGGTCGCCCGGACTGAGGTTTCAGAGGAACTCGGAGAAAGCCTGGCTTCCCCCCACCCTCCTCCCAAAGATGGAGGGCGGAGGATCACCGGGAATTTCCGCTGCTGCCAAATAGCTCCCCTGCCCCGTGGACACCTCAGCAGAGTTGAAGGCGGAGGCAGGGCCTCAGGAAAATCTGGCCTGGAGGTCAAAAGAAAACTGGGGTCTGAATTTGTCACCTTTCCGGGTACACCCGCTACCATGGCAACACCGAATGTGGCGTTCCCGCCTCAACGGAGCGAGGGTGGGTGAGAGTGGGGAAGCGGAGTGGGGGGGGGGGGGGGGGGGGGTACACGTGGCTTTAAGGTGACCCACATATTTTGACCAGGCTTGTGCCCGAGAGAGAGGCCGCTCCAATTCCAAGGCTCAGCGCTGACTGACACGGCGCAGTCACGGCCGGTAAGCCCCTGGTGTAGAGCACGGATGCGATGGGCCATCTCCCGCAGTTGGGAGGGGGCCACCCTCAGTCCCACTCCGCCGCCCTCCTTCAGTTTCTCCAGGCGCTCGGAGCGGGCGGAATGCACTGCGGCAGGAAGATGAACAAGAGGCGCCGACCACAAAACGGGGCAGCAAGAGTAGCCCATCGCATCCATGTTCAATCTTTTCAAGAGCTGTCCAATTAGTCCCACTTCTCCCCCCCGCCCAATAGAAGCCCGACAATGCAGAATGAGACCATTCAGCCCATCGAGTCTGCAATGACCCTCCGAAAGGGCACCCTACCCAGGCCCATTGTACCACCCGATCCCCATAAGCCCACCTAACCTGCGCATCTTTGGACTGTGGGAGGAAACCCAGGCGGACACGAGGAGAAAGTGCAAACTCCATACGGACAGTCTCCCAAGGCCGGAATTGAACCCTGGCGCCGTGAGGGAGCACTGCCAACCACTGTGCCACCCAGCTGCCCCCTGCAACAGCTCTGCAAATCTTTCCCCTTCAGCCATTGGCCCAATTCTCCCTCTTGCGCGAGAACCTGCTTCCAATCCCCCCCACCACCCGCCCGGCCCCACCAAGGACAAAATACGACCCGCTCCAGCCAAACCAACCCGTCCACAATGCTGCAGGTGCAGGAAAGATGCAGGCGGGCGTGGCCTTGCGCGCGAGGGATACTGGGCAGGCGAGGGAGGGGAATCAGCGGCAGACAACGAGGTCGAACGAGACAAGCACACCTGGGCAAAAGCCGTGACAAAAAGCTCAGTTTAATCACATTACTGCTTGCGGTTAGAAAAACACAGATATAAACAACTCAAACGAAATCCTGAGCTAGGAAATATTTAAACACGCGACAGCCATGTCCCTCGCTCCATTGCCTTCCCTGAAGCTCTGTGAGGGAATGCAATAGTGGGGAACACTCAACAGGGGTGGGGCGGGGGGGGGGGGTCAGTCAAAACCCAGACAGAAAGGCCGATCGGGAATTTAGGAAATGGGGAGGATAGCTGCGCGAGCTTGGCCGTGTCCGGTACATCAAACTGGCGCACCTTGACCTCCGCACGGCACACAGGCCTTGTGGGTAGCTGGCGCTGTGGGTGGGTGGGGTGGGGGGGGGGGGGAGAGACGGAAACGAGGGGCGGCGGGAGCGACGAGGTAGGCTGAATGCTGGTTCAACAAGCCCGCGCGGAAGGTCAGTATCTGCAAAGAGAGGGGTGGGGGTCGATCGGGACCGATCGCCGTGTCAACATTTGGACATTTACTGTTCGCCCATTGGGTGGGTGGGGGGGGGTTTTGAGGATGATGCACGAGAACCCCCACGCTGTCGGCTCGGGCACCGGCCTCCTGTGTTGGGTCAGCTCTTGGCCAGGGCGCTGGCCTCTTGCTGGGCTTCTTTGTACTGTGTGGCCCACGTCTTCGGATCCTGGTCATTGTGCATCTGGAAGGCAAAGGGAGATTAATGGTGGTGGGGTGGGAGGGGGGGGGGAGGTGTCGGGGTCATTGCAAAGCTCAGGAGGACCGTTCGGCCCATCGCACCTGCCCCAGCCCCATTGACAGGGTTCTCCAATTCGTCCCGTACCTTTCCCCACTTCCCCCTCGAGGGACCCCTTCCCGATTCGAGCATCGGCTCCCGGGTCGAGTTTGATTCTACAGTTCATCTACCTTAGCGACGAATTCCAGGACCTTCAGCTTGGACGTTTCCTTCGCAGCCCGGGGCCCCCAGCGAAACTCGTACTCCACGGGGTCCGTGTGAAGTACCCGCGAGTAATCCAGGTACCTGGCAGTGGAGGGAGGAAAGAGAGAGATGGTCAGGAACTAAGGGGGTGGGGGAAGGGCTGCCGGGCCTCCTCCAGGCTGCTCCCCATTCAATACGACTGCGGCTGATCACACTGTCCCCTTGACCCCACCCTCCCGCCAATCCACCCCGATGACCTTTCACCCCCCCCCCTCGTTAATCAAGAATTTGTCCACCTCCGCTTTAAAAACATTCCCAGATTCTGCTTCCCGCCTTTCGAGGAAGAAAGTTCCGGAGAACCTCGACCCTCTGAGAGAAAAAAATCTCTCCTCATCTCCGTCTGAAATGGGCGACCCCCTTATTTTTAAACAGTGACCCCCCGCCAGATTGTCCCACAAGAGGAAACAGCCTCTCCACACCCACCCTGTTGAGACCCCCCCATCTCAGGATCTGAAAGGTTTTGATCAAGTCGCCCCTGAATCTTCTAAACACCCAGCAGGATAAGAGCTCGGCCTCTCCGACCTTCCCTCATTGGATAACCTGCCGAGGGTGGGTACGGACGGAACGGCAGCGTTACAGCCCCGCCCCCCCCAGTCCACAGGGGGGGGCGCCAATGCCCCGTCCCCACTCACTTCTGCTTGACAAACTCCTCCGTGATCAGCTTCTTGACGTCTCCGAAGTCGGCGTGCCTCTCGCTGAAGGGGAGGGAGGGAAAACAAACACATCAGTCCAAAAGGGAAGCCCGCCGTCCGACGGCCCAGAAAGACGGCTCAGGGTGGCCAGGACGAGAACGGGAAGGGTGACGGTGGGGAGGGAAGCCAGTGGCCAACTCCGAAGTTATCCCTCAAGCCCTTCCGAGGTCAGGAATTCACCGAATCGACGCAAAGTCCGGTTAGCTCCAGCGCAAGTCGGGAGGAGGCCACAGAGCGGTGAAATGGGCAGCTCCACCACTACCAACCCGCCAACCCCCACCGCGGCCCCCTCCAACCAACCACAACCACCCCCAGGGCCTTGGCTCCAAACATCGGGTTGAAGAGTATTGGGGAGGAGTTACCTGGGATCGACTCGCAGCTTCTTGAGGATGTGCCACAGCAGTGCTAGAGAGAGAGAGAGAGAGAGTGTTAAATACAGGTTCACAGCGACTTCAAATAGCTCCCCACCCACCGGGAGACCCATATTTCTCCAGCTCTCCCTTCCACCACCTCACGAGCTCCTGAAGCTCCTCATGGCCAAATCACGTTCGTTTTCAGAAGCCTGGGGAAATGCGGCTGCCAAACTATGCACAGCAGGATCCCGTAAAGAGCCACCGGGACTGGAGTCTCCTAGATCTACTCGAAAGTCTCACATTTAATCTCTCAACATTAAAAGGTTGCACCTCCGACAGTGCAGCGCTCCCTCAGCACTGACCCTCCGACAGTGCAGCGCTCCCTCAGCACTGACCCTCCAACAGTACGGCGCTCCCTCAGCACTGACCCTCCGACAGTGCGGCGCTCTCTCAGCACTGACCCTCCAACAGTGCGGCGCTCCCTCAGCACTGACCCTCTGACAGTGCGGCGCTCCCTCAGCACTGACCGTCCGACAGTGCGGCACTCCCTCAGCATTGCCCCTCTGACAGTGCGGTGCTCCCTCAGCATTGACCCTCTGACAGTGCGGTGCTCCCTCAGCACTGACCCTCCAACAGTGCGGCGCTCCCTCAGCACTGACCGTCCGACAGTGCGGCATTCCCTCAGCACTGACCCTCCGACAGTGTGGCGCTCCCTCAGCACTGACCCTCCGACAGTGCGGCGCTCCCTCAGCACTGACCCTCCGACAGTGCGGCGTTCCCTCAGCACTGGTCCTCCGACAGTGCGGCGCTCCCTCAGCACTGACCCTCCGACAGTGCGGCGCTCCCTCAGCACTGACCCTCCGACAGTGCGGCGCTCCCTCAACACTGACCCTCCGACAGTGCTGCACTCCCTCAGCACTGACCCCCTGACAGTGCGGCGCTCCCTCAGCACTGACCCTCCGACAGTGCGGCGCTCCCTCAGCACTGGCCCTCCGACAGTGCGGCGCTCCCTCAACACTGACCCTCCGACAGTGCTGCACTCCCTCAGCACTGACCCCCTGACAGTGCGACGCTCCCTCAACATTGACACTTCGACAGTGTGGCGCTCCCTCAGCACTGACCCTCCGACAGTGCGGCGCTCCCTGAGCACTGACCCTCCGACTGTGCGGCATTCCCTCAGCACTGACCCTCCGACAGTGCGGCGCTCCCTCAGCACTGACCCTCCGACAGTGCGGCACTCCCTCAGCACTGACCCTCTGACAGTGCGGCACTCCCTCAGCACTGACCCTCCGACAGTGCGGCGCTCCCTCAGCACTGACCCTCCGACAGTGCGGCACTCCCTCAGCACTGACCCTCTGACAGTGCGGCGCTCCCTCAGTACTGACCCTCTGACAGTGCGGCGCTCCCTCAACATTGACACTTCGACAGTGCGGCGCTCCCTCAGCACTGACCCTCCCACAGTGCGGTGCTCCCTCAGCACTGACCCTCCGACAGTGCAGCGCTCCCTCAGCACTGACCCTCCCACAGTGCGGTGCTCCCTCAGCACTGACCCTGTGACAGTGCGGCGCTCCCTCAGCACTGACCCTCCGACAGTGCGGCGCTCCCTCAGCACTGACCCTCCGACAGTGCGGCGCTCCCTCAGCACTGACCCACCAACAGTGCGGCACTCCCTCAGCACTGACCCTCCGACGGGGCGGCGCTCCCTCAGCACTGACCCTCCGACGGGGCGGCACTCCCTCAGCACTGACCCTCCGACAGTGCGACACTCCCTCAGCACTGACCCTCCAACAGTGCGGCGCTCCCTCAGCACTGACCCTCTGACAGTGCGGCGCTCCCTCAGCACTGACCCTCCGACAGTGCGGCGCTCCCTCAGCACTGACCCTCCCACAGTGCGGCGCTCCCTCAGCACTGACCCTCTGACAGTGCGGCGCTCCCTCAGCACTGACCCTCCGACAGTGCGTCGCTCTCTCAGCACTGACCCTCCGACAGTGCGGTGCTCTCTCAGCACTGACCCTCTGACAGTGCGGCACTCCCTCAGCACTGACCCTCCAACAGTGCGGCGCTCCCTCAGCACTGACCCTCCGACAGTGCGACGCTCCCTCAGCACTGACCCTCTGACAGTGCGGCGCTCCCTCAGCACTGACCCTCCGACGGGGCGGCGCTCCCTCAGCACTGACCCTCCGACGGGGCGGCGCTCCCTCAGTACTGACCCTCCCACAGTGCGGCGCTCCCTCAGCACTGACCCTCCGACGGGGCGGCGCTCCCTCAGCACTGACCCTCTGACAGTGCGGCACTCCCTCAGCACTGACCCTCCCACAGTGCGGGGCTCCCTCAGCACTGACCCTCCGACGGGGCGGCGCTCCCTCAGCACTGGACCAGGCAGGATGAGCCGCCTGGAACCCAGGGGCTTCCTGGCGCCGAGCTGAGTGTGGGACACCGGGTGTTGCGGGTGAGCTGACTGCAGGGTGAGCTGACTGCAGGGTGAGCTGACTGCAGGGTGTCGCGGGTGAGCTGACTGCAGGGTGTCGCGGGTGAGCTGACTGCAGGGTGCTGCGGGTGAGCTGACTGCAGGGTGTTGCGGGTGAGCTGACTGCAGGGTGCTGCGGGTGAGCTGACTGCAGGGTGAGCTGACTGCAGGGTGAGCTGACTGCAGGGTGAGCTGACTGCAGGGTGCTGCAGGGGAGTTACACAGCCTGTGACCGGTTGTCCAGCCAGAGAACCTGACAACTGGAATCGTGCGAATGGCTGCCAACAATTACAGTGATTCCTAACCTGTGAGGAATGTTAGGAGGCAGAGGATGTGGAAGTCACTATATCAATGCAAATCTTTCCACTTCTTTTAAACATCGCCACCCCACCAACCCCCACCGATAGCTTCATTACGTTGTAGATCTGACAGAATTTGACCCCAGGTTGTGGGGGCTGGAGGAGGTTACAGAGATAGGGAGGGTTGTAGGGGCTGGAGGAGGTTACAGAGATAGGGAGGGTTGTAGGGGCTAGAGGAGGTTACAGAGATAGGGAGGGTTGTAGGGGCTGGAGGAGGTTACAGAGATAGGGAGGGTTGTTGGGGCTGGAGGAGGTTACAGAGATAGGGAGGGTTGTAGGGGCTGGAGGAGGTTACAGAGATAGGGAGGGTTGTAGGGGCTGGAGGAGGTTACAGAGATAGGGAGGGTAGTAGGGGCTGGAGGAGGTTACAGAGATAGGGAGGGTTGTAGCGGCCGGAGGAGGTTACAGAGATAGGGAGGGCTGTAGGGGCTGGAGGAGGTTACAGAGATAGGGAGGGTTGTAGCGGCTGGAGGAGGTTACAGAGATAGGGAGGGATGTAGGGGCTGGAGGAGGTTACAGAGATAGGGAGGGTTGTAGCGGCTGGAGGAGGTTACAGAGATAGGGAGTGTTGTAGGGGCTGGAGGTTACAGAGATAGGGAGGGTTGTAGGGGCTGGAGGAGGTTACAGAGATAGGGAGGGTTGTAGGGGCTGGAGGAGGTTACAGAGATAGGGAGGGTTGTAGGGGCTGGGGGAGGTTACAGAGATAGGGAGGGTGCCGGGGCTGGAGGAGGTTACAGAGATAGGGAGGGATGTAGGGGCTGGGGGAGGTTACAGAGATAGGGAGGGTTGGAGGGGCTGGAGGAGGTTACAGAGATAGGGAGGGGTGTAGGGGTTGGAGGAGGTGACAGAGATAGGGAGGGTTGTAGGGGTTGGAGGAGGTGACAGAGATAGGGAGGGTTGTAGGGGTTGGAGGAGGTGACAGAGATAGGGAGGGGTGTTGGGGCTGGAGGAGGTTACAGAGATAGGGAGGGTTGGAGGCGCTGGAGGAGGTTACAGAGATAGGGAGGGTTGTAGGGACTGGAGGAGGTTACAGAGATAGGGAGGGTTGTAGGGGCTGGAGGAGGTTACAGAGATAGGGAGGGTGCCGGGGCTGGAAGTGGTTACAGAGATAGGGAGGGTTGGAGGCGCTGGAGGAGGTTACAGAGATAGGGAGGGTTGTAGGGACTGGAGGAGGTTACAGAGATAGGGAGGGGTGTAGGGGCTGGAGGAGGTTACAGAGATAGGGAGGGGTGTCGGGGCTGGAGGAGGTTACAGAGATAGGGAGGGTGCCGGGGCTGGAAGTGGTTACAGAGATAGGGAGGGTTGGAGGGGCTGGAGGAGGTTGCAGGGATAGGGAGGGGTGTAGGGGCTGGGGGAGGTTACAGAGATAGGGAGGGTTGTAGGGGCTGGAGGAGGTTACAGAGATAGGGAGGGTTGTAGGGGCTGCAGGAGGTTACCGAGATAGGGAGGGGTGTCGGGGCTGGAGGAGGTTACAGAGATAGGGAGGGCTGGAGGAGGTTACAGAGATAGGGAGGGGTGTCGGGGCTGGAGGAGGTTACAGAGATAGGGAGGGGTGTCGGGGCTGGAGGAGGCTACAGAGATAGGGATGGGTGTCGGGGCTGGAGGAGGTTACAGAGATAGGGAGGGTTGGAGGGCTGGAGGAGGTTACAGATAGGGGTGTCGGGGCTGGAGGAGGTTACAGAGATAGGGAGGGTTGGAGGGGCTGGAGGAGGTTACAGAGATAGGGAGGGTTGGAGGGCTGGAGGAGGTTACAGATAGGGGTGTCGGGGCTGGAGGAGGTTACAGAGATAGGGAGGGGTGTCGGGGCTGGAGGAGGTTACAGAGATAGGGAGGGTTGGAGGGCTGGAGGAGGTTACAGATAGGGGTGTCGGGGCTGGAGGAGGTTACAGAGATAGGGAGGGGTGTCGGGGCTGGAGGAGGTCACAGAGATAGGGAGGGTTGGAGGGGCTGGAGGAGGTTACAGAGATAGGGAGGGGTGTCGGGGCTGGAGGAGGTCACAGAGATAGGGAGGGTTGGAGGGGCTGGAGGAGGTTACAGAGATAGGGAGGGGTGTCGGGGCTGGAGGAGGTTACAGAGATAGGGAGGGGTGTCGGGGCTGGAGGAGGTTACAGAGATAGGGAGGGGATTATGGTGTTGACACAGTGATTGGGGAGCCTGGCATTCTGGGTAAATGGGTCAGCTGCTCCCACGTGCGAGACGGAATTATGAAACCGGAGGTTTGACCCGGATGTGTCTCCTCGGTAACAAACACAAACCAAGTTGAGAAAGAGCCTTACAGTCCTTCACCACATTGCCCTTCATGAAGATAACGGAGAGGATGACCATCAGGAGACCCATTTTGGCCGTAGCATCACCCCTGTCAAACAAAAGGGAGAGTTTAATCAGGACATCCTGCCAAACCTGCCGTGCATTGAGGAGCAGCCGGCTGGGGAGAGACAGAGATCACAAGGAGACCCTTCGGCCCACTGCTCCTGTGCTGGGCCCTGTGAACAAGCCATCCAATTAGACCCTCCCTTCCCGTCCCAGATCACAACAACTCGCCGTCTCTCCCTGCACGCCTCTCTGGTTCTTTCTCCGACTCTCTCCAATCGACGTCCTCTCCGGTTACCGATACCCCTGCCGATGGGGAAACACTCCCCAT
This sequence comes from Scyliorhinus canicula, assembly GCF_902713615.1. Classification (NCBI taxonomy): domain Eukaryota; kingdom Metazoa; phylum Chordata; class Chondrichthyes; order Carcharhiniformes; family Scyliorhinidae; genus Scyliorhinus; species Scyliorhinus canicula. Next base: position 3,723,303 of record NC_052166.1, read on the forward strand.
TTACTCAATCGACACCCCTCCCCCCGCCCCCTTGATTGCGAACCCCTTGATTAAATCTCCCCCGTACCTTCTCCACTCTGTGGAGAACAATCTCAGCCTCTCCCTCCAGGGGGGGGCTCTGAGAGGGGAACTTACAGGCGGTGGGTGTTCCCCGTGGCGTCTGCTGCCCTCGTCCATCTAGGGGGTAGAGGTGGTGGGTTTGGGCGGCGCTGTCAAAGGAGCCTTGGCGAGTGGCTGCCGTGCATCTTGTAGACGGTACACACGGCTGCCGCTGTGCGTCGGTGGGTGGAGAGAGTGGGTGTTGAAGGTGGGGGTTAGCGTATCGATCGAGCGGGGGGAGGGGGGCTGCTTTGTCCTGGATGGTATTGAGCTTCTCGAGTGATGTTGGAGCCGCGCTCATCCAGGCGAGTGGGAGAGTCCATCACACTCCTGACTTGTGCCTTGTAGATGGTGGACAGGCTTTGGGGGGGGGTCAGGAGGTGAGTTACTCTCCACAGGATTCCCAGCCTCTGACCTGCTCTGGTAGCCACAGTATTTATATCATAGATTATCATAGAATTTACAGTGCAGGAGGCTATTCAGCCCATCGAGTCTGCACCGGCTCTTGGATAGAGCACCCTACCCAAGCCCACACCACCTTATCCCTGTAACCCAACCTAATCTTTTTGGACAAGAAGGGCAATTTCTTGTGGCCAATCCACCTAACCCGCATATCTTTGGACTCTGGGAGGAAACCGGAGCCCCCGGAGGAAACCCACGCACACACGGGGAGAACATGCAGACTCCGCACAGACAGTGACCCAAGCCGGTAACTGAACCTGGGACCCTGGTGCTGCAAAGCAACTGTGCTGACCACTGTGCTACTGAGCCGCCTGTAGTTGGGTCATGTTCAGTTTCTGCTCAATAGTAACCCCACTTTCCACTGCCAGCTCCACTGTGGTGCTGACCAGCTGCCGCACTGCGAGCGGGAGGGGGAACTCTTTCAGAGAGAGGGCGTATGGCTGATGGGCTGAGTGGCCTCAGAGTGTAAACTCAGAGCTGCGGCACAGGCAGGAACGCCAATAAACAGGCACTTGTTTGATCCGGATGTTAATACCATAAATATTAAACTTATCGCTGGTCTGCGGGGAACAAAGGAGGAAGCCCTCCCCTCTCGGCAGCTCCGGCTCACTCCGGTATCTCGCAAACACCGCCGGCAGCCAGTGACGGCTCAGACTATTACCAATTCATGGTGTCACCATCGACACGGCCCAGCTTGTTCACGAGGATGTAGGCGTGATTCTTAGTGTCGATCTCCACCAGGTCCAGGCCAAATACCTAGAGTGGGGGGGGGGGGGGGGGGGGGGAGAGGAGAGAGAGAGGGGGGGGGGGGGGGGGGGGAGAGAGAGAGGGGGGGGGGGGGGAGAGAAAGGGCAGGAGGAGGGAGAGAAAGGGTGGGGGGGAAGAGAGAGAGAAAGAGCAAGGGAGGGGGAGAGACAGAGGGACAGGGGGGGGGGGGAGACAGAGAGGGGAAGGGGAGGGAGAGAGGGACAGGGAAGGTGGAGAGAGAGGGGGGACAGGGGAGGTAGAGAGAGAGGGGGGACAGGGGAGGTAGAGAGAGAGGGGGGGCAGGGGAGGGAGCGAGAGAGAGAGGGGAAGGGGAGAGAGAGCGAGGGGCAGGGGAGGGAGGGAGAGAGGCAGGGGAGAGAAAGGGTGAGGGGGGAGAAAAAGAGGGAGAGAGAGGGGCAGGGGAGAAAGAGGAGAGAGAGAGAAAGGGAGAGAGGGAGGGGAGAGAGGCAGGGGAGAAAGAGAGAGTGGAGCAGGGGAGAAAGCGAGGGGAGCAGGGGAGTGAGAGAGAGGGGAGGGGGAGAGAGAGAAGGAAGGGGAGAGAGAAGGGCAGGGGAGAGAGAGGGGTGGGGAGGGAGAGAGAGGGGCAGGGGAGGGAGCGAGAGGGCAGGGGAGGGAGAGAGAGGGGTAGGGGAGGGAGAGAGAGAAGGAAGGGGGAGAGAGAGAAGGAAGGGGGAGAGAGAGAAGGACGGGGAGGGAGAGGGGTGGGGAGGGAGAGGGGTGGGGAGGGAGAGGGGTGGGGAGGGAGAGGGGTGGGGAGGGAGAGGGGTGGGGAGGGAGAGGGGTGGGGAGGGAGAGGGGTGGGGAGGGAGAGGGGTGGGGAGGGAGAGGGGTGGGGAGGGAGAGGGGTGGGGAGGGAGAGGGGGTGGGGAGGGAGAGGGGTGGGGAGGGAGAGGGGTGGGGAGGGAGAGGGGGTGGGGAGGGAGAGGGGCAGGGGAGGGAGAGGGGCAGGGGAGGGAGAGAGAGGGTCAGGGGAGAGAGAGAGAGGGGCAGGGGAGGGAGAGAGAGGGTCAGGAGAGGGAGGGAGTGAAAGAGAGGGGCAGAGAGAGAGGGAGAAACGCAGGGGAGAAAGAGAGAGGGTGCAGAGAAAGAGGGGGCAGGGAGGGAGAGAGAGAGGAGCAGGGGAGAGAGAGAGGAGCAGGGGAGAGAGAGAGGAGCAGGGGAGAGAGAGGGGCAGGGGAGGGAAAGGGGAGAGAAGGAAGGGGGAGAGAGAAGGGCAGGGGAGGGAGCGAGAGGGGCAGAGGGGGGGGAGAGAGGGGCAGGGGAGGGAGAGAGAGGGGCAGGGGGAGAGAGAGAAGGAAGGGGGAGAGAGAGAAGGAAGGGGGAGAGAGAGGGGCAGGGGAGGGAGAGGGAGGGGAAGGGGAGGGAGAGGGAGGAGTAGTGGGATAGGTGTGGGGGGGAGGGATGGGGATGGACAGAGACAGGGACAACAAGGAGAGAGTGAGCAAAAGAGTGTGTCATGGGAATGTTACTTTAAGAAATGTTTGTCTTCTCAGGTGGCTGCAGTGATGTCAGAGTGTGGGTGGAGCTGAGCTCTGGCTGCAGTGATGTCAGAGTGTGGGTGGAGCTGAGCTCTGGCTGCGGTGATGTCAGAGTGTGGGTGGAGCTGAGCTCTGGCTGCAGTGATGTCAGAGTGTGGGTGGAGCTGAGCTCTGGCTGCAGTGATATCAGAGTGTGGGTGGAGCTGAGCTCTGGCTGCAGTGATGTCAGAGTGTGGGTGGAGCTGAGCTCTGGCTGCAGTGATGTCAGAGTGTGGGTGGAGCTGAGCTCTGGCTGCAGTGATGTCAGAGTGTGGGTGGAGCTAAGCTCTGGCTGCGGTGATGTCAGCGTGTGGGTGGAGCTGGGCCCTGGCTGCAGTGATGTCAGAATGTGGGTGGAGCTGAGCTCTGGCTGCAGTGATGTCAGAGTGTGGGTGGAGCTGGGCCCTGGCTGCAGTGATGTCAGAGTGTGGGTGGAGCTGAGCTCTGGCTGCAGTGATGTCAGAGTGTGGGTGGAGCTGGGCCCTGGCTGCAGTGATGTCAGAGTGTGGGTGGAGCTGGGCTCTGGCTGCGGTGATGTCAGAGTGTGGGTGGAGCTGAGCTCTGGCTGCGGTGATGTCAGAGTGTGGGTGGAGCTGGGCTCTGGCTGCAGTGATGTCAGAGTGTGGGTGGAGCTGAGCTCTGGCTGCGGTGATGTCAGAGTGTGGGTGGAGCTGAGCTCTGGCTGCAGTGATGTCAGAGTGTGGGTGGAGCTGAGCTCTGGCTGCAGTGATATCAGAGTGTGGGTGGAGCTGAGCTCTGGCTGCAGTGATGTCAGAGTGTGGGTGGAGCTGAGCTCTGGCTGCAGTGATGTCAGAGTGTGGGTGGAGCTGAGCTCTGGCTGCAGTGATGTCAGAGTGTGGGTGGAGCTAAGCTCTGGCTGCGGTGATGTCAGCGTGTGGGTGGAGCTGGGCCCTGGCTGCAGTGATGTCAGAATGTGGGTGGAGCTGAGCTCTGGCTGCAGTGATGTCAGAGTGTGGGTGGAGCTGGGCCCTGGCTGCAGTGATGTCAGAGTGTGGGTGGAGCTGAGCTCTGGCTGCAGTGATGTCAGAGTGTGGGTGGAGCTGGGCCCTGGCTGCAGTGATGTCAGAGTGTGGGTGGAGCTGGGCTCTGGCTGCGGTGATGTCAGAGTGTGGGTGGAGCTGAGCTCTGGCTGCGGTGATGTCAGAGTGTGGGTGGAGCTGGGCTCTGGCTGCAGTGATGTCAGAGTGTGGGTGGAGCTGAGCTCTGGCTGCAGTGATGTCAGAGTGTGGGTGGGGCTGAGCTCTGGCTGCAGTGATGTCAGAGTGTGGGTGGAGCTGGGCTCTGGCTGCGGTGATGTCAGAGTGTGGGTGGAGCTGGGCTCTGGCTGCAGTGATGTCAGAATGTGGGTGGAGCTGGGCCCTGGCTCTGCTTTTTACTTTCGTTTTGAGCTGGAAGCTGTTTTTGGCTGAGTTTTACTTTCGGCTTTCAGTTGGGGAGCTGCATCCACACCAAGGAGGTGTATTTTGGTGTCTCCCTCTGGATGCTAAAGAATGTCTCCAGGTCACTTGATCATTTCTGTAAGGAATGCAAACCTACTTTTGATTAATAAGGGGTTATGGGGAGAAGGCAGGAGAATGGGGGATGAGAAAATATCAGCCATGATTGAATGGCGGAGCAGACTCGATGGGCCGAGTGGCCTAATTCTTCTCCTGTCTTATGGTTTTACTGTTTTTGTTGGAAAAAAGGGTGTTTGGCTTATGGATGTGGTTCAGAATGTTGCCATGGGTTACCTATGGAGTACCACATCTTTGGGGGGTATTTGTCTTGGTAGTTGCTGAGATGTTTACTGTGGGTTTATAAAATGTTAACTGGATTCATAGAATAAACATTGTTTTGTTTAAAAATACTTTAGCTCTCTGTTACATCACACCTGTAGAGTGGGCCGTGTGCTCCCCATACCACAATCTAGTAAAAGGTGTGGGTCAGGTGAACTCCATGATACACTTTGGAGTTCTCTAAACCCTGGCCCATAACAAATTGGGGGTTCGGCCGGGATAAAAGTCTATCCATTGGATTGGCTTAGTGAACTTAAAGACAGTGAGGGATGAGCATATTGTGGGTGCTTTTCAGGTGTGGTATTCTAGTTTAAGTTGGGAGTGTGTTGTGGACAATGGCTCGATCAGCGGCTCGGAGGTTTTTGGGGGTGGAGGAGGTCACGCGCAGTACCTTAGGGACAGAGACTAAAAAAAGGATTTTAGATTTGGCAAAAACATTGCAGTTAACGTTACCTGACAGCATACGAAAAGAAGAGGCACTTACGGCGGCAGCTGAGCATTTAAAATTGCCCGAGATGCAGTCCAATTCATTAGAAATGGCAAACATTCAGTTACAGATTAAGCAACTTGAACATGATAAAGAATTAAAGCAGCTTGAATACGAAATGAGGGAAAAAGAAAGATTAGCCCCAGCAGAACGACAAGAAAGAGAAAGGGAGATATAGGTCAGGGAAAAAGAAAAAGAGAGAGGAAACAAAAAAGAGAGAGAGGAAAGGGAAAAAGAGAGAGTTTGAACTTCAGAAAATGGCCATGAAACATGACAGTCAGTTAAAATTGGCAGACGTAAAGGGAAACATACAGTTGGAGGATAGTGATGAGGATCAAGAGAAAGAGCGTCATAGTCGAAGGCTTGGTGGGAATCTATTTAAATATGTCCAAGCATCGCCAAGGTTTGATGAGAAGGAGGTAGAAGCCTTTTTCATTTCATTTGAGAAGGTAGCTAAACAAATGAAATGGCCACAGGAATGTAGGTATTACTGATTCAAACAAAGCTGGTAGGTAGGGCTAGTGAAGTGTTTGCATCACTATCAGAGGAGGTATCTGGGACGTATGAGGAGGTGAAGAAATCCATCTTAGGTGCATATGAACTAGTGCCTGACGCTTACAGACAAAGGTTGAGAAATTTAAGGAAAGAATTTGGTCAAACATACAAGGCGTTTGAAAGGCTGAGTAATTTTGATAGGTGGATAAGGGCTTTGAAAATACACCAAACGTATGAAGCTCTCAGAGAAATTATACTTTTGGAGGAGTTTAAAAATTCAATTCCTGAGAACTCATGTGGAAGAACAGAGGGTTAAAACTGTGAGGTTAGCAGCAGAAATGGCAGATGATTATGAATTAGTTCATAAATCAAAGCTTGGTTTCCAACATCAGTTTCAGCCGGTGAGGGATAGAAACTGGGGACATGGGAAATACTCAAGTGGTAACGGTAAAGATGATCTGATGGGAGACAATGAAGAGAGTGTATCTCAGATTAAAAAAGAAATCCAGGAGGGTGGAAAAGAGATGAAAAGTTTCAAATGTTTTCACTGTAATAAACTAGGCCGTGTAAAGTCACAGTGTTGGTGGTTGAAGAAAAGCACTGGGAAGGCTGATGTGGTAAAACAGGATAAGACAGTGGGATTTGTTAGAGTGGTGAAGGAAAACCCAAGGGAAGCGAAGGAGGTGCAAACGATTGTACAGCCTGTTCAAGAAGTAATTGTTAAGAAGGTGCCAGATGTCTTTAAACAATTTACTCGTGTGGGTAATGTTTACTCATGTGTACCAGGAGGAGGGAAGCAGGGTGGCACAGTGGGTTAGCACTGCTGCCTCATGCGCCGAGGTCCCAGGTTCGATCCCGGCTCTGGGTCACTGTCCGTGTGGAGTTTGCACATTCTCCCCGGGATTGCGTGGGTCCGCCCCCACAACCCAAAGATGTGCAGGGTAGGTGAATTGGCCACACTAAATTGCCCCTTAATTGGAAAAAATTAATTGGGTACTCTAAATTGATTATTTTTTTTAAATGTGTACCTGGAGGAGTAGGTAAAGAAGTCACCATTTTAAGAGATACGGGAGCTAGTCAATCTTTGATGAGAAGAGATGAGGAATTATGTAGTTTGGGAGGAATATTGCCAAAAAAGGTGGTAATATGTGGAATTCAGGGTGATAGGAGTACTGTTCCATTATATAAGGTAAGGTTGGAAAGTCCAGTGAAGAGTGGTGAAGTGGTAGTAGGAGTAGTAGAGAAACGATCTTGTCCAGGAATACAGTTTATCCTGGGTAATGATATAGCTGGATCGCCGGGGGGGGGGGGGGGGGGGGGGAGTGATGCCTACTGTGGTTGATAAACCAGTGGAAAATCAGAAACTGAAGTGTTGAAGGACAAATATCCTGGGATTTTTCCGGATTGTGTAGTAACAAGGTCGCAAAGTCACAGGTTAAGACAAGAGGAGAAATCAAAGAGTGAAGATGAAGTTGAAGTGCAATTATCAGAAACGATTTTTGATCAGATGGTTGAAAAAGAACAAGAACAGGTGGAGCATGAGGCGGATATTTTTAGTTCAGGAAAATTGGCAGAGTTACAACAAAAAGATGTTGAAATAAAACAGATGTATCAGAAAGCATACGCAGAAGAGTGTATACCAGAACGTTATTACCGTAAAAGTGATGTCTTGATTAAAAAATGGAGACCTGTACATATGCAGGCGGATGAAAAGTGGGCAGAAGTTCGTCAAGTGATATTGCCGGTAGGGTATAGAAAGGAGGTGTTGCAAGTTGCACATGAGGTACCAGTGGGAGGTCATTTGGGAATAAGGAAAACTCAAGCTAAAATACAAAAACATTTTTATTGGCCTGGACTACATAAAGATGTAGTTAAATTTTGTCAAGCATCACACATGTCAAGTGATAAGGAAACCTCAAGCAGTGATAAAACCAGAGCCCTTAATACCCATTCCAGCATTTGAGGAATCTTTTACAAGGGTCCTAATTGATTGGTCCTAATCCGCTTCCTGAATCGAAAAGTGGGAATCAATATCTTTTGACTATGATGGATGTGTCTACTAGGTTTCCAGAGGCCATTCCAGGAAGTAATATTACAGCTAAAAGGATTGTGGAGGAGTTACTTAAATTCTTTATTAGATATGGATTACCCACAGAAATTCAATCGGATCAAGGATCAAATTTTACATCAGAGTTATTCACAGAAGTTATGGATAGCTTAGGAATAAAACAATTTAAATCAACTGCGTATCATCCAGAATCGCAGGGAGCGTTAGAAAGGTGGCATCAGATATTAATGACAATGTTGAGGTCTTATTGTCAAGATTATCCAGAGGATTGGGATAAAGGAATCCCATTCGTATTGATTGCAATTAGGGATGCGCCTAATGAGTCTACCAAATTTAGTCCTTTTGAACTAATTTTTGGTCATGTGGTAAGAGGACCACTTAAATTGATTAAGGAAAAATTGGTGAGTGAGAAATCAGAAATTACATTATTGGATTATGTGTCAAATTTTAGGGAACGATTAAATAGAGCAGGTGAATTGGCTAGACAACATTTAAAGTTGCACAAAATGTGATGAAACGGGTAGCGGACAAGAAAACAAAAGTTTGTAGTTTTGCCTGTGGAGATAAAGTTTTAGTGTTGTTACCAGTGGTAGGTGAACCTTTAAACGCTTGTGGACCGTATCAGACTTAAAGGAAATTAAGTGAGGTGAATTATGTGGTAAGAACGCCTATACACGATGTAGATGTGGGAAATGTTGTTCCTATCAAACAACATCCATATAGACTTAACCCTTTAAAATTGGCACAGGTTAACAAAGAGATTGAGAGTATGCTTAAAAATGGCATAATTGAATAGGTTTCAGCCAATGCAGCTCACCCATAGTGATGGTACCTAAACCAGACGGTACCCAACGGTTGTGTGTGGACTATAGAAAGGTTATTGCAGTTACAAGAACGGACTCTTATCCTATCCCACGTTTGGAGGACTGCATTGTGAAGGTGGGACAATCTGCTTTTATTTCCAAACTGGATTTACTGAACGGTTACTGGCAGGGACCTTTATCTGAAAGGACAAAGGTGATTTCAGCTTTTGTGACTCCAGATGGTTCTGCCATTTGGCATGAAAAACACCCCAGCCACATTTCAACTGTTAACTAACAAAGTTGTTTCAGGAATACCCAATTGTGCGGTATACATCGACGATCTGGTGATTTTTAGTCAGACATGGACAGAACATTTGAAGCATCTGAGGGAGTTATTCGATCGACTTCAGGAGGCGGGTTTGGTGATAAACCTAGCCAAAAGTGAATTTGGATAAGCCCAAGTCACTTTCCTTGGCCAATCGGACAAGGTCGAATGGTCACAGAGGATGTGAAAACAAAAGTTATTGGGGAGTTTCCAATACCCTTGACACAGAAGGGAAATAATGCGATTTCTTGACATTTTACTGGAAATTTGGACCGAATTTTAGTAGTGTGGTCGCTCCACTGACGGACTTGCTCAAGAGGCGTCGCGAATTTCAGTGGACAGCGGAGTGTCAACAGGCATTTGACGGCCTGAAGGCTGTGTTAACCACTGCTCCTGTGTTGGCCACTCCAAATTACACAGAACCATTCAAAGTGGCTGTTGATGCGAGTGATCTGGGCGTAGGTGCTGCGCTGTTGCAAGACGACGACGAAGGGCTACAGCGGCCTATTGGTTATTTTTCAAAGAAATTAAATAAGCACCAGAAGAAGTTTTCAACGATTGAGGAGGAGGCTTGGTGCTGGCTTTGCAACATTTTCAAATTTATATTACCAGCAATCCGTCTGAAACAATTATACGCATTGATCATAATCCACTGACGTTTTTGGAGTGAATCCGTAATAACAATGCCAGATTGTTTCGATGAGTTTATTGTTGCAGCCATTTCATTTAAAAATAATACATGTGGCGGGACGAGAAAATGTGATCGCTGATGCTTTGTCATGAATGTGATGAAGAGAAGCAGTTTCGGGGGAGGAAGAAGAATTAGAATGGACTGTTATTATAAATATTTGCATGTTTTGTTTTTGTTTACAGAAAGGTATATTTGTCAATTTTGCTTCAAAGAAAGTGAAAAGGTGAAAAATAAAACCATCTTAAAGTTGATGTTTTTTTTTCTTGGGGGGAGGTGTCATGGGAGTGTCACTTTAAGAAATGTTTGTCTTCTCAAGTGGCTGCAGTTTCGTTTTGAGCTGGAAGCTGTTTGTGACTCTGAGTTTTACTTTCAGTTGGGGAGCTGCATCCACACCAAGGAGGTGTATTTAGGACTCTCTCCGCATGCTAAAGAATGTCTCCAGATCACTTGATAATTTTATTTAATTATAATTATAAGTATTACCTGTTTCTGTAAGGAATGCAAACCTACTGTTTTGTAGGAATAAAGGCGTTTGGCTTATGGTTGTTGTTCGGGAAGTTATTCAGGGTTACCTATGGAGTACCGTATCTTTGGGGGGGGTATTTGTGTTGGTCGTTCATAAGATGTTTACTGTGTGTTTATAAAACGTTAACTGGATTCATTGAATAAACATTGTTCTGTTTAAAAATACTTGAGATCTCTGTTGCATCACACCTGCAAAGTACGCCCTGTGCTCACAATCACAATCTATTAAAAGTTGTGGGTCAGGTGAACTCCATGATACACTTTGGGGTTCTCTAAATGCTGGTCCATAATAAATTGGGGGCTCATTAGTGAGACAAAGTAGGAGACTGAGGCGCAGAGAGAGTGAGAGGCAGAGAGAGTGAGGGGCAGAGAGAGTGAGGGGCAGAGAGAGAGTGAGGGGCAGAGAGAGTGAGGGGCAGAGAGAGTGAGGGGCAGAGAGAGTGAGGGGCAGAGAGAGTGAGGGGCAGAGAGAGTGAGGCGCAGAGAGAGTGAGGCGCAGAGAGAGTGAGGCGCAGAGAGAGTGAGGCGCAGAGAGAGTGAGGCGCAGAGAGAGTGAGAGGCAGAGAGAGAGGGGCAGAGACACTGAGGGGCAGAGAGACTGAGGGGCAGAGAGACTGAGGCGCAGAGAGACTGAGGCGCAGAGAGACTGAGGCGCAGAGAGACTGAGGGGCAGAGAGACTGAGGGGCAGAGAGACTGAGGGGCAGAGAGACTGAGGGGCAGAGAGACTGAGGGGCAGAGAGACTGAGGGGCAGAGACTGAGGGGCAGAGACTGAGGGGCAGAGAGACTGAGGGGCAGAGAGACTGAGGGGCAGAGAGACTGAGGGGCAGAGAGACTGAGGGGCAGAGAGACTGAGGGGCAGAGAGACTGAGGGGCAGAGAGACTGAGGGGCAGAGAGACTGAGGCGCAGAGAGACTGAGGCGCAGAGAGAGTGAGGCGCAGAGAGAGTGAGGCGCAGAGAGAGTGAGGGGCAGAGAGAGTGAGGCGCAGAGAGAGTGAGGGGCAGAGAGAGTGAGGGGCAGAGAGAGTGAGGGGCAGAGAGAGTGAGGGGCAGAGAGAGTGAGGGGCAGAGTGAGGGGCAGAGAGAGTGAGGGGCAGAGAGAGTGAGGGGCAGAGAACGTAGAGCGAGCGAGACGGAGGGAGAGAGCGAGCGAGACGGAGGGAGGGAGAGAGCGAGCGAGACGGAGGGAGGGAGAGAGCGAGCGAGACGGAGGGAGGGAGAGAGCGAGCGAGACGGAGGGAGGGAGAGAGCGAGCGAGACGGAGGGAGGGAGGAGAGCGAGCGAGACGGAGGGGGGGAGAGAGCGAGCGAGACGGAGGGAGGGGAGAGAGCGAGCGAGACGGAGGGAGGGAGAGAGCGAGCGAGACGGAGGGAGGGAGGAGAGCGAGCGAGACGGAGGGAGGGAGGAGAGCGAGCGAGACGGAGGGAGGGAGAGCGCGAGCGAGACGGAGGGAGGGAGAGCGCGAGCGAGACGGAGGGAGGGAGGGAGAGAGAGACGGAGGGAGGGAGAGAGAGACGGAGGGAGGGAGAGAGAGACGGAGGGAGGGAGAGAGAGACGGAGGGAGGGAGAGAGAGACGGAGGGAGGGAGAGAGAGACGGAGGGAGGGAGAGAGAGACGGAGGGAGGGAGAGAGCGAGCGAGACGGAGGGAGGGAGAGAGCGAGCGAGACGGAGGGAGGGATGAGATGCGAGCGAGACGGAGGGAGGGAGAGAGCGAGCGAGACGGAGGGAGGGAGAGAGCGAGCGAGACGGAGGGAGGGAGAGAGCGAGCGAGACGGAGGGAGGGAGAGAGCGAGCGAGACGGAGGGAGGGAGAGAGCGAGCGAGACGGAGGGAGGGATGAGAGCGAGCGAGACGGAGGGGGGGATGAGAGCGAGCGAGACGGAGGGAGGGAGAGAGCGAGCGAGACGGAGGGAGGGAGAGAGCGAGCGAGACGGAGGGAGTGAGAGAGCGAGCGAGACGGAGGGAGGGAGAGAGCGAGCGAGACGGAGGGAGGGAGAGAGCGAGCGAGACGGAGGGAGGGAGAGAGCGAGCGAGACGGAGGGAGGGAGAGAGCGAGCGAGACGGAGGGAGGGAGAGAGCGAGCGAGACGGAGGGAGAGAGCGAGCGAGACGGAGGGAGAGAGCGAGCGAGACGGAGGGAGAGAGCGAGCGAGACGGAGGGAGAGAGCGAGCGAGAGCGGAGAGGCGGGGATGGAGAGCGAGCGAGACGGAGGGAGAGAGCGAGACGGAGGGAGATAGCGAGCGAGACGGAGGGAGAGAGCGAGCGAGACGGAGGGAGAGAGCGAGCGAGACGGAGGGAGAGAGCGAGCGAGACGGAGGGAGAGAGCGAGCGAGACGGAGGGAGAGAGCGAGCGAGACGGAGGGAGAGAGCGAGCGAGACGGAGGGAGAGAGCGAGCGAGACGGAGGGAGAGAGCGAGAGAGTGAGCGAGACGGAGGGAGAGAGCGAGCGAGACGGAGGGAGAGAGCGAGCGAGAGGGAGGGAGAGAGCGAGCGAGAGGGAGGGAGAGAGCGAGCGGAGACGGAGGGAGAGAGCGAGCGAGACGGAGGGAGAGAGCGAGCGAGAAGGAGGGAGAGAGCGAGCGAGACAGAGGGAGAGAGCGAGCGAGACGGAGGGAGAGAGCGAGCGAGACGGAGGGAGAGAGCGAGCGAGACAGAGTGATTGAGAGAGCGAGCGAGACCGAGAGAGTGAACGAGACAGAGAGCGAACGAGACAACCCCTATAACCCTTTCTCTGTAACTTCCTCCAGCCCCTACAACCCTCCCTATCTCTGTAACCTCCTCCAGCCCCTACAACCCTCACTATCTCTGTAACCTCCTCCAGCCCCTACAACCCTCCCTATCTCTGTAACCTCCTCCAGCCCCTACAACCCTCCCTATCTCTGTAACCTCCTCCAGCCCCTACAACCCTCACTATCTCTGTAACCTCCTCCAGCCCCTACAACCCTCACTATCTCTGTAACCTCCTCCAGTCCCTACAACCCTCCCTAACTGTAATCTCCTCCAGCCCCTACAACCCTCCCTATCTCTGTAACCTCCTCCAGCCCCTACAACCCTCCGTATCTCTGTAACCTCCTCCAGCCCCTACAACCCTCCCTATCTCTGTAACCTCCTCCAGCCCCTACAAACCTCCCTATCTCTGTAACCTCCTCCAGCCCCTACACCCTCCCTATCTCTGTAACCTCCTCCAGCCCCTACAACCCTCCCTATCTCTGTAACCACCTCCAGCCCCTACAACCCTCCCTATCTCTGTAACCTCCTCCAGCCCCTACAACCCTCCCTATCTCTGTAACCTACAGCCCCTATAACCCTCCCTATCCCTGCAACCTCCTCCAACCCTCCGAGATCTCTGCGCTCCTCCAATTCCGGCCCCTCGAGCTTCCCCCCCATTCCCATCGCTCGACCATTGGCGGCCGTGCCTTCAGCTGCCTGGGGAGCCCTAAACTCTGGAATTGCCCCCAAACCTCTCCACCTCACTCTCTGTCACCCGCTCTCTCTCACTCCTTTATTTAAAAATAAATTTAGAGTACCCAATTAATTTTTTCCAATTAAGGGGCAATTTAGCGCGGCCAATCCACCTAGCCTGCACATCTTTGGGTTATGGGGGTGAAACCCACGCAAACACGGGGAGAATGTTCAAACTCCACACGGACAGTGACCCAGCTCACTAGTTCTTTCAGTTACTCCTTAAAACCGGCCACTTTGACCGAGCTTTTGATCACACATCTGTAATATCTCCTTATGTGGCTGGGGGTGGAGGGGTCAATGACCGACACTCGTGTGGAGACCATTGAGGGGTGGTCGGGATGTGGCACAGAAAGACAAGCCAAAGTAGCCATGGGGAACGAGCAGCCAGTCCTGGGGTTGGTAGTCAGTGCTGGACACTACACTAACCTGGTGAAAGGTCTTGGTGGTGCGTTTCAGGATCTCCACGTATCTCGATCTGTAGTCCTTAAGGACGTGCTTGATAATATCTGCAGGAGACAGAATCCAAGAGTGAGAGAGGTTCAGGCGGTCGAGGCAGTTCGCCTGGATTTAGAGAAGGTGCCACACGATCGGTCGACACACAAGTGCTCGTGGCTTCAGGGGTGACGTCTTCGCACGGACAGAGGATTGACAAATGGACCCTGGAGTGTTTGTCCATAGCTCTCTGAAGGCGCAAGGACAGGCTGATAGGGTTGGTGAAGTACGGATATGGGACACTTGTCTTTAACAATCGAGTCACAAAGGTAGGGAGGTCATGTTGGAGTTGTGCAGAACGTTGGTGAGGCCATAGGTGGAGTACTGAGTGCAATTCTGGTCGCCACATTATAGGAAGCATCTGATTGCACTGGAGGGGGTGCAGAGGAGATTCACCAGGATGTTGCCTGGGATGTTATGAAGAGAGGTTGGATAGGCTGGGTTCTTTTCGCTGGAGCAGAGAAGACTGAGGGGGTGACCTGATCGAGGACTTTGTATAGGGAGTTTTACCCCATGCTGTACCTGTCCTGGGAGTGTTTGATGGGGACAGTGTAGAGGGAGCTTTACTCTGTATCTAACCCCGTGCTGTACCTGTCCTGGGAGTGTTTGATGGGGACAGTGTAGAGGGAGCTTTACTCTTTGTATCTAACTCCATGCTGTACCTGTCCTGGGAGTGTTTGATGGGGACAGTGTAGAGGGAGCTTTACTCTGTATCTAACCCCGTGCTGTACCTGTCCTGGGAGTGTTTGATGGGGACAGTGTAGAGGGAGCTTTACTCTGTATCTAACCCCGTGTTGTACCTGTCCTGGGAGTGTTTGATGGGGACAGTGTAGAGGGAGCTTTACTCTGTATCTAACCCCGTGCTGTACCTGTCCTGGGAGTGTTTGATGGGGACAGTGTAGAGGGAGCTTTACTCTGTATCTAACTCCGTGCTGTACCTGTCCTGGGAGTGTTTGATGGGGACAGTGTAGAGGGAGCTTTACTCTGTATCTAACCCCATGCTGTACCTGTCCTGGGAGTGTTTGATGGGGACAGTGTAGAGGGAGCTTTACTCTGTATCTAACCCCGTGCTGTACCTGTCCTGGGAGTGTTTGATGGGGACAGTGTAGAGGGAGCTTTACTCTGTATCTAACCCCATGCTGTACCTGTCCTGGGAGTGTTTGATGGGGACAGTGTAGAGGGAGCTTTACTCTGTATCTAACCCATGCTGTACCTGTCCTGGGAGTGTTTGATGGGGACAGTGTAGAGGGAGCTTTACTCTGTATCTAACTCTGTGCTGTAGCTGTCCTGGGAGTGTTTGATGGGGACAGTGTAGAGGGAGCTTTACTCTGTATCTAACCCCGGGCTGTACCTGTCCTGGGAGTGTTTGATGGGGACAGTGTAGAGGGAGCTTTACTCTGTATCTAACCCCGTGCTGTACCTGTCCTGGGAGTGTTTGATGGGGACAGTGTAGAGGCAGCTTTACTCTGTATCTAACCCCGTGCTGTACCTGTCCTGGGAGTGTTTGATGGGGACAGTGCAGAGGGAGCTTTACTCTGTATCTAACCCCGTGCTGTACCTGTCCTGGGAGTGATTGATGGGGACAGTGTAGAGTGAGCTTTACTCTGTGTCTAACAGTCATGCCGGACTGAGGCAGAAGAAAAACATTTTTTTTTAAACAAACATTTTGTTCAGGCATTTGTGGTTTTATAACATCAAAAGATACAAGTACAGATGTAAACATAATTCAGTGCGTGACACCCCGCCATCCAACAACCCTACCCTTCTAACATAGCTGACACACACAAGCCCCGAGTCCCTCCATCCCCCCTCGCTGAACCTGCCTAAACTGAATTAAACTGAGGTAAACTCCCCCTCTCCCCTAACCCCCCCCCCCCCCCCCCGCTGACACTTTAGTTTTCCCCGAAGTAGTCGATAAACGGCTGCCACCTCCGGACGAACTCTAACGTTGATTCTCTCAGGGCGAACTGAATCTTCTCAAGGCTGAGAAACCCATCCCACGTCGCTAACCCAGACCCCCGATTTCGGGGGCTTCGAGACCCTCCACGCTGGTAATATCCTTTTCCGGGGATACCAAGGAGGCAAAGGCCAAAACGTCAGCCTCTCTCGCCCCCCCCCTGGGTTTTCCGACACTCCGAAAATCGCCACCTCTGGACTCGGCGCCACCCTCGTTTTAGTAACGTGGGCATGACATCGGCAAATCCCTGCATGATTTGCTGGCCCTCCTGCACACCTCACACAACTGTCCTCTACCCCGTTAAACCTGCTCATCCGGGCCACCGTCATGGTGTACCATCTTGTATTGTATCAGGCTGGGCCTGGTACATGATCAGGATGTGTTGACTCTGCTCAGACCATCCTCCCACAGACCCGCCTCTAACTCCTTTCCCAGCTCAGCTTCCCATTTACGCTTCACCTCCCCTATCTGGGTTCCCGCCCACTCCATAAGTTCTTTATAGATTTCCGATACCTTCCCCTCCCCACCCCCACGCTAGAAGCTACCTTGTCCTGTATCCCCTGTGGAGGTAGAAGTGGAAAGGTCGAAACCGGCTTTCGCACAAAATCCCTCACCTGCAGATAGCCAAACCCATTCCCTCCCGGCAAAATCCCTCACCTGCAGATAGCCAAACCCATTCCCTCCCGGCAAAGTCCCTCACCTGCAGATAGCCAAACCCATTCCCTCCCGGCAAAATCCCTCACCTGCAGATTGCCAAACCCATTCCCTCCCGGCAAAGTCCCTCACCTGCAGATAGCCAAACCCATTCCCTCCCGGCAAAATCCCTCACCTGCAGATAGCCAAACCCATTCCCTCCCGGCAAAATCCCTCACCTGCAGATAGCCAAACCCATTCCCTCGCGGCAAAGTCCCTCACCTGCAGATAGCCAAACCCATTCCCTCCCGGCAAAATCCCTCACCTGCAGATAGCCAAACCCATTCCCTCGCGGCAAAGTCCCTCACCTGCAGATAGCCAAACCCATTCCCTCGCGGCAAAGTCCCTCACCTGCAGATAGCCAAACCCATTCCCTCGCGGCAAAGTCCCTCACCTGCAGATAGCCAAACCCATTCCCTCCCGGCAAAATCCCTCACCTGCAGACAGCCAAACCCATTCCCTCCCGGCAAAATCCCTCACCTGCAGATAGCCAAACCCATTCCCTCCCAGCAATTCGAACCACTCCTCCAAATCCTCCAAACAAGGAAAGATCCCATCGATAAACAGATCCCCCAGCCTCTCAATCCCTGCTCTCTGCCACTTCCGAAACCCCCCATCCATCCTCCCCGGGACAAACCGGTGATTACCCCAAATTGGAGCCACACCGACGCTCCCTCCACTCCCACCTGCTTCCTCCACTGCCCCAAACTCCCAGAGCCGCCACCACCACCGGGCTTGTGGAGTACCGGGGCTGGCGAGAACGGCAGAGGTGCCGTTACCAGTGCTCTTAAACTTGTGCCCCTTGCAAGATCCCCGCCCAGCCGCTCCCAAACCGACCCCTCCCCCACTATCCACTTCCTGATAATGGCTATATTTGCCACCCAGTTGGAATTCCTGAAGTTCGGTAGGGCCGACCTCCCTCTCCCCAGCCAAGGCTCCGCTCCAACAGCACCTTCCTTACTCTCGGGGTTCTACCCGCCCAAACAGACTCAGAGATCACCGCATTGACCTGCGTAAATAAAAGGCCTTTGGGGTAGAAATAGGTAGACACTGGAAAACAAGCAAAACTCTCGGGAAAACCGTCATCTTTACGGTTTGTCCCGTCCCCGCCAGTGACAACAGGAGCTTGTCCCACCTCTGAACGTCCTCCCTTCATTTGCTCCACTAGCCGGGCCAGATTTAATTTATGTAACGGCTCCCATCCCTGTGCCGCCTGGATACCCTGGTACCGAAAACCCCCTCCCACCACTCTAAACAACATCCCCCCCAGTCTCCTCTCCTGTCCCCTCGCCTGGATCACAAAGACCTCACTCTTTATACCACCGAGAACCGGCAAATTCCCCGATAATCTCTCCCATTCCCCTTAACGGGTCTGAAATAGACAGGAGTAAGTCGTCCGCTTACCACGAGACCCTGTGCTCCACCCCCCCCCCCCCCCCCCCCCCCCCCTCCGTCCGGGATTAACCCCTTCCAGTCCTCTGACACTCTCAGCGCCATCGCCAATGGCTCTCTAGCCAAGGCAAACAACAGTGGGGAGAGTGGACATCCCCGCCTTGTCCCCCGCTGCAGTCTATAGTCCAAACTCACCCGGTTTCTCCGCACACTCGTCACCGGTGCCCTGGTACAGCAACCGGACCCAGTCTACAGAGCCCTGCCCAAACCCAAACCGCCCCACGGCCTCCCACCAATACTTCCACTCCACCTGGTCGAAGGCCTTCTTCGCGTCCATTGCGGCCGCCACCTCCACCTCTCTCTAAGGGCATCGTGATGACATTCAAGAGCCTTCTAACGTTGGCTGTCTACTACTTACCTTTGACAAACCCCACCTGCCCCCCCCCCCCCCCCCAGCGGAACACAAGGCCACAATCTTGGCCAGTGGGCAGAAGAAAAACGCGCGCAGCAGTTTGTTCCACCTCCCGCTGTCTGGTGGCCGGTTCGCGCCCAACTCACTCACCTTTCCGTTTGACTGGGATCTTCCTCTGTTCCATAATCAGGATGTACTGGACCACCTCGCTCACCTGGGGAACATGAAGCGAGAGAGCCCATTAGCCCCACCCTCAAAACCTGGAGGGGGAAAGCAGATTGCAATGGGGAGACCTCGGGTGTGGAGTCTGCACGTCCTCCCCGTGTCCGCGTGGGATTCCTCCGGGTGCTCCGGTTTCCTCCCGCAGTCCAAAGATGTGCCGGTTAGGTGGATTGGCCGTGATAAATTGCCCCCAGCTGGGATTGCAGGGATAGGGCGGGGGAGTGGGTCCGTGCAGGGTGCTCTTCGGTGGCCTCCCTCTGCACTGTAGAGATTCTCTGGAGCGGAGCCCTGTGCCTCAGGAAGGCTAGATCGGCCTCGCAGAGGGTCACTGAGAGACTAATTGCGCAGATGGGAAGAACGGTTTCCAATCCTGGGCCCTGAATCTCAGGAAAGCCATATTGGCCTCACAGGGCGTCACCGAGGGCAGAAGGGCCCAGATTACTGCTGAGTAAGGGGGATTAAGGATTACGGAACTGTGGCAGGTAGATTGAGTTCAACTACAGATCAACCTTGATCTGATGTGATGATAGAGCATGGTCGAGGGGCTGAATGGGCCTCCTCCTGTTCCTGTGTAACAGGCTCGAGAGGGGCTGAATGGGCCTCCTCCTGTTCCTGTCTAACAGGCTCGAGAGGGGCTGAATGGGGCCTCCTCCTGTTCCTGTGTAACAGGCTCGAGAGGAGCTGAATGGGCCTCCTCCTGTTCCTCTAGAGGGGCTGAATAGGCCTCCTCCTGTTCCTGTGTAACAGGCTCGAGAGGGGCTGAATGGGCCTCCTCCTGTTCCTGTGTAACAGGCTCGAGAGGGGCTGAATGGGCCTCCTCCTGTTCCTGTGTAACAGGCTCGATAGGGGCTGAATGGGCCTCCTCCTGTTCCTGTGTAACAGGCTGGAGGGGCTGAATGGCCTCCTGTTCCTGTATAACAGACTCAAGAGGGGCTGAATGGGCCTCCTCCTGTTCCTGTGTAACAGGCTCGAGAGGAGCTGAATGGGCCTCCTCCTGTTTCTGTGTAACAGGCTCGAGAGGAGCTGAATGGGCCTCCTCCTGTTCCTTTAGAGGGGCTGAATAGGCCTCCTCCTGTTCCTGTATAATAGACTCGAGAGGGGCTGAATGGGCCTCCTCCTGTTCCTGTGTAATAGGCTGGAGAGGAGCTGAATGGACTCCCCTTCTTCCTGTGCAACAGGAGGGGCTGAATGGTCTGTCGAGCAGTGGGGAGGGAGGGAAGGGCTGGGGGGGACGGGGGGGAACGGGGAACAGTTGCCTACCTTCCTGTCGACAGCAGCGGGAGTGAGCTTATCCAGGTTGCGTTGGGCCTGCGAGCCTCTGGCAGTCTGCGAGGGGCCCCCCTCGTCCATATCAGAGTCGTCATCGTTCTGGAAAAGGGGGCAAGAGTCAGCTTGATTTCAGATGGAGGGCAAGGGTGGGGTTGGCGACAGGGTGCGTGCAGATAACCACACCTTTTCACACGAGCGCAGGGCTTCCTGCAGGGGACGGACTGGCAACCTCCTCCATCAGCAGACCACCCCTCTCCCCGCCAAGCCCGGTACACGGCATCCCCCCGGGCAACGATGCACTCATCCACAAAGGTGAGCCAATGCGACGGTCAGCAGTGGACCCGTACGGCATCCGCCGGAGGGAGCTGGAGCTCACGCTTCAACACTCTTCGTACTGGCCCCGAAATGTTAACTCTCGGGACACAGTGTTATGGGCCAGGGTTTAGAGAACCCCAAAGTGCATCATGGAGTTCACCTGACCCACAACTTTTACTAGATTGTGGTATGGGGAGCACACGGCCCACTCTACAGGTGTGGGACAGCAGAAATGGAAAAGTATTTTTTAAAAGCAAAACAATAAGCAAAACATACAGTGAACATCTTAGCAATCATCAATTCAAATACAACCCCCTTAGAATACAACACTAAGTAATCCGTAAGCTTTCCTTTTTAACATCCATACGACTGAAAACACCTTTTACCAGAAGCGCATCAGGTTTACATTCACTACTGAAAACATTTATAATTCTGAATTTACCAAATGATCAAGAGATAGTCTTTTGATGGCAGAGAGATCAACAGTACACCTGCTCTGTCTGGCTTCAGCTCCAACACAGAAAACAAACTAAAACACACCCTGCAGCAAACAGCCTAAAACAAAAGTAAAAAGCTGACAGACAGCCAAGCTCCACGCACTCTCTGACACCACTGCAGTAGTAAACACTCATTTCTTAAAGGTACTCTCACTACAGATATTTATATACACACCCATTTATAAACACCCATCTCTTAAAGGTACTCTCACATGACAACAGCAATAAGCACATCTATGAAGGAAACTTTGGGGGGTGGGGGGAAGGCTGGTTTAGCTCAATTGGTTCAACGGCAGGTTTGTGATCCACATCAAGGCCAACAGATGTGGGTTAAATTCCCGCCGAGGTTAGTCATGCAGTCCCCGCCTACTCAACCTTGCCCCTCGCCTGAGGTAGGCGATCCCCAGGTTAAACCAAAAACAGTCAGCTCTCCCCCTCAAAGGGGAAAGAAGCCCATGATCGTATCGGACAGTGAAGACTTTCCCTTCAGTAAGATACCATTAACAGGGAGTGACTGCTGAACAGTGAACAGACTGAGGGTCACGGCAGTGCCTGCATGCGACAACACTGATTGAACTGTCGGATAATCGGAACTATCGATCGTCATCAATTTAACTGCCATTGACCCAGAAACGTGGTGAGGAACTCTCGCCAGCGGCGGAGAGCACCAAGAACAACAGATTCCAACGTGGCTGCTTCCCTGAGGCTCTGGCAACACCACAGTGAGGAAAGGTTCCCACATTTCGCCACCTCGGAAAACCTCAAACTTCCACGCAGACCATGAGGCACGTCTCACGCAGACCGTGAGGCACGTCTCACTCAGACCGTGAGGCGCGTCTCACGCAGACCGTGAGGCACGGCTCACGCAGACCGTGAGGCACGTCTCACGCAGACCGTGAGGCACGGCTCACGCAGTGGTCACTGCCGACATGGAGGACAGGCGGCGGACACAGCAAGATCTCGCAAAAGGCAATGTCATAATGTCACTAGTACTGCAGATTTACATGTCCGACAGTGCGGCGCTCCCTCAGCACTGACCCTCCGACAGTGCGGCGCTCCCTCAGCACTGACCCTCCGACAGTGCGGCGCTCCCTCAGCACTGACCCTCCGACAGTGCGGCGCTCCCTCAGCACTGACCCTCCGACAGTGCGGCGCTCCCTCAGCACTGACCCTCCGACAGTGCGGCGCTCCCTCAGCACTGACCCTCCGACAGTGCGGCGCTCCCTCAGCACTGACCCTCCGACAGTGCGGCGCTCCCTCAGCACTGACCCTCCCACAGTGCGGCGCTCCCTCAGTACTGACCTCCGACAGTGCGGCGCTCCCTCAGTACTGACCCTCTGACAGTGCGGCACTCCCTCAGCACTGACCCTCCGACAGTGCAGCGCTCCCTCGGCACTGACCCTCTGACAGTGCGGCGCTCCCTCAGCACTGACCCTCCGACAGTGCGGCGCTCCCTCAGCACTGACCCTCCGACAGTGCGGGGCTCCCTCAGCCCTGACCCTCCGACAGTGCAGCACTCCCTCAGCACTGACCCTCCCACAGTGCGGCGCTCCCTCAGCACTGACCCTCCGACAGTGCAGCGCCCCCTCAGCACTGACCCTCCGACAGTGCGGCGCTCCCTCAGCACTGACCCTCCGACAGTGCGGCGCTCCCTCAGCACTGACCCTCCGACAGTGCGGCGCTCCCTCAGCACTGACCCTCCGACAGTGCGGCGCTCCCTCAGCACTGACCCTCCGACAGTGCGGCGCTCCCTCAGCACTGACCCTCCCACAGTGCGGGGCTCCCTCAGCACTGACCCTCCCACAGTGCGGGGCTCCCTCAGCACTGACCCTCCCACAGTGCGGCGCTCCCTCAGCACTGACCCTCCGACAGTGCAGCGCCCCCTCAGCACTGACCCTCCCACAGTGCGGCGCTCCCTCAGCACTGACCCTCCGACAGTGCGGCTCTCCCTCAGCACTGACCCTCCGACAGTGCGGCGCTCCCTCGGCACTGACCCTCTGACAGTGCGGCGCTCCCTCAGCACTGACCCTCCGACAGTGCGGCGCTCCCTCAGCACTGAGGCTCCGACAGTGGGGCACTCCCTCAGCATTGACCCTCCCACAGTGCAGCACTCCCTCAGCACTGACCCTCCGACACTGGGGCACTCCCTCAGCACTGACGCTCTGACAGCGTGGCACTCCCACACCACTGACCCTACAGAAGTGGGGCACTCCCTCAGCACTGAGCCTCCGACAGTGCGGCACTCCCTCAGTACTGACCCTCTGACAGTGTGGCACTCCCACACCACTGACCCTCCGACAGTGTGGAGCTCCCTCAGCATTGACCCTCCGACAGTGCGGAGCTCCCTCAGCACTGACCCTCCCACAGTGCAGCGCTCACTCAGCACTGACCCTCCGACAGTGCGGCTCTCCCTCAGCACTGACCCTCCGACAGTGCGGCGCTCCCTCAGCACTGAGCCTCCGACAGTGCGGCGCTCCCTCAGCAGTGACCCTCTGACAGTGCGGCACTCCCTCAGCATTGACCCTCCCACAGTGCAGCACTCCCTCAGCACTGACCCTCCGACACTGGGGCACTCCCTCAGCATTGTCCCTCCCACAGTGCAGCACTCCCTCAGCACTGACGCTCTGACAGCGTGGCACTCCCACACCACTGACCCTACAGAAGTGGGGCACTCCCTCAGCACTGAGCCTCCGACAGTGCGGCACTCCCTCAGTACTGACCCTCTGACAGTGTGGCACTCCCACACCACTGACCCTCCGACAGTGTGGAGCTCCCTCAGCATTGACCCTCCGACAGTGCGGAGCTCCCTCAGCACTGACCCTCCAACAGTTCAGTGCTCCCTCAGCACTAGCCCGACAGTGCGGTGATCCCTCAGTACTGACCCTCCAACAGTGGCGCGCTCCCTCAGCACTGACCCACAGTGCGGCACTCCCTCAGTACTGACCCTTTGACAGTGCAAATGGGAGGATTGTAGTGGCTGGAGGAGGTTACAGATTTAGGGAGGAATGTAGGGGACTGGGGGGGTGGTTACAAAGATAGGGAGGGTTCTGGGGGTTACAGAGAGAGGGAGGGTTGTCGGGAGATGGAGGAGGTTACAGAGATAGTGGGGGTTGGAGGGGTGGAAGGGGGTTACAGAGATAGGGAGAGTTGTAGGGGCTGGAGGAGGTTACAGAGATAGGGAGGGTTGTAGGGGCTGGAAGAGGTTACAGAGGTAGGGAGGGTTGTAGGGGCTGGAGGGGGTTACAGAGATAGGGAGGGTTGTAGGGACTGGAGGTTACAGAGATAGGGAGGGTTGTAGGGACTGGAGGGGGTTACAGAGGGTGGATTGTAGGGGCTGGAGGGGGTTAAGAGATAGGGAGGGTTGTTGGGGCTGGAGGTGGTTACAGAGTTAGGGAGGGTTGTAGGGAGATGGAGGGAGTTACAGAGATAGTGAGGGTTGTAGGGGCCAAAAGGAGTTGCAGAGATAGTGAGAGTTCTGGGGGGGGGTTACAGATATAGGGAGGGTTGTAGGGGCTGGAAGGAGTTACAGAGATAGTGAGAGTTGGAGGGGGTTACAGTGATGGGGAGGGTTGGAGGGGGTTACAGTGATAGGGAGGGTTGTAGGGTGATGGAGGGAGTTAGAGATAGTGAGGGTTGTAGGGGCTGGAAGGAGTTACAGTGACAGTGAGGGTTGGAGGGGGTTACAGTGACAGTGAGGGTTGGAGGGGGTTACAGTGACAGTGAGGGTTGGAGGGGGTTACAGTGATAGTGAGGGTTGGAGGGGGTTACAGTGACAGTGAGGGTTGGAGGGGGTTACAGTGATAGTGAGGGTTGGAGGGGGTTACAGTGATAGTGAGGGTTGGAGGGGGTTACAGTGACAGTGAGGGTTGGAGGGGGTTACAGTGATAGTGAGGGTTGGAGGGGGTTACAGTGATAGGGAGGGTTGGAGGGGGTTACAGTGATGGGGAGGGTTGGAGGGGGTTACAGTGATAGGGAGGGTTGTAGGGTGATGGAGGGAGTTAGAGATAGTGAGGGTTGTAGGGGCTGGAAGGAGTTACAGTGACAGTGAGGGTTGGAGGGGGTTACAGTGATGGGGAGGGTTGGAGGGGGTTACAGTGATAGGGAGGGTTGTAGGGTGATGGAGGGAGTTAGAGATAGTGAGGGTTGTAGGGGCTGGAAGGAGTTACAGTGACAGTGAGGGTTGGAGGGGGTTACAGTGACAGTGAGGGTTGGAGGGGGTTACAGTGACAGTGAGGGTTGGAGGGGGTTACAGTGATAGTGAGGGTTGGAGGGGGTTACAGTGACAGTGAGGGTTGGAGGGGGTTACAGTGATAGTGAGGGTTGGAGGGGGTTACAGTGATAGTGAGGGTTGGAGGGGGTTACAGTGACAGTGAGGGTTGGAGGGGGTTACAGTGATAGTGAGGGTTGGAGGGGGTTACAGTGATAGGGAGGGTTGGAGGGGGTTACAGTGATAGGGAGGGTTGGAGGGGGTTACAGTGATAGGGAGGGTTGGAGGGGGTTACAGTGATAGTGAGGGTTGGAGGGAGTTACAGTGATAGGGAGGGTTGGAGGGGGTTACAGTGACAGTGAGGGTTGGAGGGGGTTACAGTGACAGTGAGGGTTGGAGGGGGTTACAGTGATAGTGAGGGTTGGAGGGGGTTGCAGTGACAGTGAGGGTTGGAGGGGGTTACAGTGATAGTGAGGGTTGGAGGGGGTTACAGTGATAGTGAGGGTTGGAGAGGGTTACAGTGATAGGGAGGGTTGGAGGGGGTTACAGTGAGGGTTGGAGGGGGTTACAGTGACAGTGAGGGTTGGAGGGGGTTACAGTGATAGGGAGGGTTGGAGGGGGTTACAGTGAGGGTTGGAGGGGGTTACAGTGATAGTGAGGGTTGGAGGGGGTTACAGTGAGTGAGGGTTGGAGGGGGTTACAGTGATAGTGAGGGGTTGGAGGGGGTTACAGTGATAGTGAGGGTTGGAGAGGGTTACAGTGATAGGGAGGGTTGGAGGGGGTTACAGTGATAGTGAGGGTTGGAGGGGGTTACAGTGATAGGGAGGGTTGGAGGGGTTACAGTGACAGTGAGGGTTGGAGGGGGTTACAGTGATAGTGAGGGTTGGAGGGGGTTACAGTGATAGTGAGGGTTGGAGAGGGTTACAGTGATAGGGAGGGTTGGAGGGGGTTACAGTGATAGTGAGGGTTGGAGGGGGTTACAGTGATAGGGAGGGTTGGAGGGGGTTACAGTGAGGGTTGGAGGGGGTTACAGTGATAGTGAGGGTTGGAGGGGGTTACAGTGAGTGAGGGTTGGAGGGGGTTACAGTGATAGTGAGGGTTGGAGGGAGTTACAGTGATAGTGAGGGTTGGAGGGGGTTACAGTGACAGTGAGGGTTGGAGGGGGTTACAGTGATAGGGAGGGTTGGAGGGGGTTACAGTGATAGTGAGGGTTGGAGGGAGTTACAGTGATAGTGAGGGTTGGAGGGGGTTACAGTGATAGTGAGGGTTGGAGGGGGTTACAGTGACAGTGAGGGTTGGAGGGGGTTACAGTGACAGTGAGGGTTGGAGGGGGTTACAGTGACAGTGAGGGTTGGAGGGGGTTACAGTGATAGGGAGGGTTGGAGGGGGTACAGTGATAGGGAGGGTTGGAGGGGGTTACAGTGATAGGGAAGGTTGGAGGGGGTTACAGTGACAGTGAGGGTTGGAGGGGGTTACAGTGATAGGGAGGGTTGGAGGGGGTTACAGTGACAGTGAGGGTTGGAGGGGGTTACAGTGACAGTGAGGGTTGGAGGGGGTTACAGTGACAGTGAGGGTTGGAGGGGGTTACAGTGATAGTGAGGGTTGGAGGGGGTTACAGTGACAGTGAGGGTTGGAGGGGGTTACAGTGATAGTGAGGGTTGGAGGGGGTTACAGTGATAGGGAGGGTTGGAGGGGGTTACAGTGATATGGAGGGTTGGAGGGAGTTACAGTGACAGTGAGGGTTGGAGGGGGTTACAGTGACAGTGAGGGTTGGAGGGGGTTACAGTGATAGGGAGGGTTGGAGGGGGTTACAGTGACAGTGAGGGTTGGAGGGGGTTACAGTGATAGGGAGGGTTGGAGGGGGTTACAGTGATAGGGAGGGTTGGAGGGGGTTACAGTGATAGTGAGGGTTGGAGGGGGTTACAGTGAGGGTTGGAGGGGGTTACAGTGACAGTGAGGGTTGGAGGGAGTTACAGTGATAGGGAGGGTTGGAGGGGGTTACAGTGATAGTGAGGGTTGGAGGGGGTTACAGTGAGGGTTGGAGGGGGTTACAGTGATAGTGAGGGTTGGAGGGGGTTACAGTGAGGGTTGGAGGGGGTTACAGTGATAGGGAGGGTTGGAGGGCGTTACAGTGACAGTGAGGGTTGGAGGGGGTTACAGTGATAGGGAGGGTTGGAGGGGGTTACAGTGATAGTGAGGGTTGGAGGGGGTTACAGTGAGGGTTGGAGGGGGTTACAGTGACAGTGAGGGTTGGAGGGAGTTACAGTGATAGTGAGGGTTGGAGGGGGTTACAGTGAGGGTTGGAGGGGGTTACAGTGACAGTGAGGGTTGGAGGGAGTTACAGTGATAGGGAGGGTTGGAGGGGGTTACAGTGATAGTGAGGGTTGGAGGGGGTTACAGTGACAGTGAGGGTTGGAGGGGGTTACAGTGATAGGGAGGGTTGGAGGGGGTTACAGTGAGGGTTGGAGGGGGTTACAGTGATAGTGAGGGTTGGAGGGGGTTACAGTGAGTGAGGGTTGGAGGGGGTTACAGTGATAGTGAGGGTTGGAGGGGGTTACAGTGATAGTGAGGGTTGGAGAGGGTTACAGTGATAGGGAGGGTTGGAGGGGGTTACAGTGATAGTGAGGGTTGGAGGGGGTTACAGTGATAGGGAGGGTTGGAGGGGGTTACAGTGACAGTGAGGGTTGGAGGGGGGTTACAGTGACAGTGAGGGTTGGAGGGGGTTACAGTGATAGGGAGGGTTGGAGGGGGTTACAGTGAGGGTTGGAGGGGGTTACAGTGATAGTGAGGGTTGGAGGGGGTTACAGTGAGTGAGGGTTGGAGGGGGTTACAGTGATAGTGAGGGTTGGAGGGGGTTACAGTGACAGTGAGGGTTGGAGTGGGTTACAGTGATAGTGAGGGTTGGAGGGGGTTACAGTGATAGTGAGGGTTGGAGGGGGTTACAGTGACAGTGAGGGTTGGAGGGGGTTACAGTGACAGTGAGGGTTGGAGGGGGTTACAGTGACAGTGAGGGTTGGAGGGGGTTACAGTGATAGGGAGGGTTGGAGGGGGTACAGTGATAGGGAGGGTTGGAGGGGGGTTACAGTGACAGTGAGGGTTGGAGGGGGTTACAGTGATAGTGAGGGTTGGAGGGGGTTACAGTGACAGTGAGGGTTGGAGGGGGTTACAGTGATAGTGAGGGTTGGAGGGGGTTACAGTGACAGTGAGGGTTGGAGGGGGGTTACAGTGATAGTGAGGGTTGGAGGGGGTTACAGTGATAGGGAGGGTTGGAGGGGGTTACAGTGACAGTGAGGGTTGGAGGGGGTTACAGTGACAGTGAGGGTTGGAGGGAGTTACAGTGACAGTGAGGGTTGGAGGGGGTTACAGTGACAGTGAGGGTTGGAGGGGGTTACAGTGATAGGGAGGGTTGGAGGGGGTTACAGTGACAGTGAGGGTTGGAGGGGGTTACAGTGATAGGGAGGGTTGGAGGGGGTTACAGTGATAGGGAGGGTTGGAGGGGGTTACAGTGATAGTGAGGGTTGGAGGGGGTTACAGTGAGGGTTGGAGGGGGTTACAGTGACAGTGAGGGTTGGAGGGAGTTACAGTGATAGTGAGGGTTGGAGGGGGTTACAGTGAGGGTTGGAGGGGGTTACAGTGATAGTGAGGGTTGGAGGGGGTTACAGTGAGGGTTGGAGGGGGTTACAGTGATAGGGAGGGTTGGAGGGGGTTACAGTGACAGTGAGGGTTGGAGGGGGTTACAGTGATAGGGAGGGTTGGAGGGGATTACAGTGATAGTGAGGGTTGGAGGGGGTTACAGTGAGGGTTGGAGGGGGTTACAGTGACAGTGAGCGTTGGAGGGAGTTACAGTGATAGTGAGGGTTGGAGGGGGTTACAGTGAGGGTTGGAGGGGGTTACAGTGACAGTGAGGGTTGGAGGGAGTTACAGTGATAGGGAGGGTTGGAGGGGGTTACAGTGATAGTGAGGGTTGGAGGGGGTTACAGTGATAGGGAGGGTTGGAGGGGGTTACAGTGACAGTGAGGGTTGGAGGGGGTTACAGTGATAGGGAGGGTTGGAGGGGGTTACAGTGATAGTGAGGGTTGGAGGGGGTTACAGTGATAGGGAGGGTTGGAGGGGGTTACAGTGATAGGGAGGGTTGGAGGGGGTTACAGTGATAGGGAGGGTTGGAGGGGGTTACAGTGATAGGGAGGGTTGGAGAGGGTTACAGTGATAGTGAGGGTTGGAGGGGGTTACAGTGATAGTGAGGGTTGGAGGGGGTTACAGTGACAGTGAGGGTTGGAGGGGGTTACAGTGACAGTGAGGGTTGGAGGGGGTTACAGTGATAGTGAGGGTTGGAGGGGGTTACAGTGACAGTGAGGGTTGGAGGGGGTTACAGTGATAGTGAGGGTTGGAGGGGGTTACAGTGACAGTGAGGGTTGGAGGGGGTTACAGTGATAGTGAGGGTTGGAGGGGGTTACAGTGATAGTGAGGGTTGGAGGGGGTTTCAGTGATAGTGAGGGTTGGAGGGGGTTACAGTGATAGTGAGGGTTGGAGAGGGTTACAGTGATAGGGAGGGTTGGAGGGGGTTACAGTGACAGTGAGGGTTGGAGGGGGTTACAGTGATAGTGAGGGTTGGAGGGGGTTACAGTGATAGTGAGGGTTGGAGGGGGTTACAGTGATAGTGAGGGTTGGAGGGGGTTACAGTGATAGTGAGGGTTGGAGGGGGTTACAGTGATAGGGAGGGTTGGAGGGGGTTACAGTGATAGGGAGGGTTGGAGGGGGTTACAGTGATAGTGAGGGTTGGAGGGGGTTACAGTGACAGTGAGGGTTGGAGGGGGTTACAGTGATAGTGAGGGTTGGAGGGGGTTACAGTGATAGTGAGGGTTGGAGGGAGTTACAGTGATAGTGAGGGTTGGAGGGGGTTACAGTGACAGTGAGGGTTGGAGGGGGTTACAGTGATAGGGAGGGTTGGAGGGGGTTACAGTGATAGTGAGGGTTGGAGGGGGTTACAGTGATAGGGAGGGTTGGAGGGGGTTACAGTGATAGGGAGGGTTGGAGGGGGTTACAGTGATAGGGAGGGTTGGAGGGGGTTACAGTGATAGGGAGGGTTGGAGGGGGTTACAGTGACAGTGAGGGTTGGAGGGGGTTACAGTGACAGTGAGGGTTGGAGGGGGTTACAGTGATAGTGAGGGTTGGAGGGGGTTACAGTGATAGTGAGGGTTGGAGGGCGTTACAGTGATAGTGAGGGTTGGAGAGGGTTACAGTGATAGGGAGGGTTGGAGGGGGTTACAGTGACAGTGAGGGTTGGAGGGGGTTACAGTGATAGTGAGGGTTGGAGGGGGTTACAGTGATAGGGAGGGTTGGAGGGGGTTACAGTGATAGTGAGGGTTGGAGGGGGTTACAGTGATAGTGAGGGTTGGAGGGGGTTACAGTGACAGTGAGGGTTGGAGGGGGTTACAGTGATAGGGAGGGTTGGAGGGGGTTACAGTGATAGGGAGGGTTGGAGGGGGTTACAGTGACAGTGAGGGTTGGAGGGGGTTACAGTGATAGTGAGGGTTGGAGGGGGTTACAGTGACAGTGAGGGTTGGAGGGAGTTACAGTGACAGTGAGGGTTGGAGGGGGTTACAGTGATAGGGAGGGTTGGAGGGGGTTACAGTGACAGTGAGGGTTGGAGGGGGTTACAGTGACAGTGAGGGTTGGAGGGGGTTACAGTGATAGGGAGGGTTGGAGGGGGTTACAGTGACAGTGAGGGTTGGAGGGGGTTACAGTGACAGTGAGGGTTGGAGGGGGTTACAGTGATAGTGAGGGTTGGAGGGGGTTACAGTGATAGGGAGGGTTGGAGGGGGTTACAGTGACAGTGAGGGTTGGAGGGGGTTACAGTGATAGTGAGGGTTGGAGGGGGTTACAGTGACAGGGAGGGTTGGAGGGGGTTACAGTGACAGTGAGGGTTGGAGGGGGTTACAGTGATAGTGAGGGTTGGAGGGGGTTACAGTGACAGTGAGGGTTGGAGGGGGTTACAGTGAGGGTTGGAGGGGGTTACAGTGAGGGTTGGAGGGGGTTATAGACTGGGCGGTGCACACAGCAGTATTGGAAAGAATGATGAGGAATGTAAAACGGAGGCGTTACTGTCCTGGCTTCAGCTGACGATGAGGCGAGTGGCTGCGAGTGGATAGACTGATTGATTGATATTTATTGTCACGTACCAAAGTACAGTGAAAGTATTTTTTTTGCGACCAAGGGAACGTACACAGTATGTACATAGTAAACAAAACAATAATCGACACAGTACATTGACAAATGCTACATCAATAAATAGCGATTGGTTACAGTGCGCATCAAGGGTGAAACAAGAGTAGCATAAAGGCTCGGGCACAGGAGAGCAGCGAGACGGTACAGCAAACACCAGCCAGCCCTTTGCTTACCTGTGACGTGCTCAACTGCAACGCTCGCTGGCTACTCGAGTTCACCCCGGACTGCCGTCCTCGTGGCATGGTGGCAGGAGGAACAGAAGCACTCCGAGTGGAGGGAGAGAGGCTGCAGGACGAAAGGCTCGGGTCATAAAAAGGAACAAGAAAAATCGATGTTTCACAACCAACTTCTCTCAACCTCGTGCATTTCTATACCCCCCCCCCCCCCCCCCCCCCCCCCCCCCCGCCCAGGAATCTGCGTCCTCACCCTCTCTGTGCGGGTTCATCTGTCCCTCCCTGCCGTGCATTTACCCTCTCTCTTCCCCGCCCCTACCCCTTCTCCCCCCCAGCTATTCACCATCTCTTCCCCTGGCTATCCACCCTCACTCTTCATGTATTCATTCACAGCAACACCCTGGGTTATTTAATACCATCCGTGCTGTGTGCTGTGTGTGTGTGTGTGTATGTGTGGGGGGGGGGGGGGGGTTCTGGAGTCACAAGGATGCAGATTTCCTCCCCATCTGGTTTCTTATGACAACAGTTTCCTGGTCAATTTTTAAAAATTAAATTTAAATTCCGTTGCAGTGATTTGCATCACTGTAGATACACAAGGGGTTAATGTAGATACACTACAACTAAATAAACACTAGAGGGAGCACCAGGGACATCATGACACACAGACATTCAACCAATAGGTCAGTAAGATAGGACACGACCAATGGGCATTCACGATACACACAGAGGTGACACTACCACAAGGGGGCATTGCACAACCCATATACAAGGACAGGGCACACATGCTGTGTCTCTTTCCACAGGCGACACCTAGAGAGTAGGACAGGGGCAGATCAGAAGCATCACACCCACCACGTGGCTTAGAGCAGACTGGTTAGTTAGACTGAGTTACTATAGTGAGATTAACAGGAGAGTCGAACTCAAGGGGGAGAATTGTTAACTGTTCAATTAATGTGTTAAACCTATCTCCAAGTCTGAACCTTCCTTTGTCACAGTATGCATCAAGGAAGCAGCTTATGCTACATGAAGAAGCAGAACACAACACCCGTGGTGGGACTCAAACCTGGAACATTATTTCCCTGGCTCTCTGCATGACTCGAGTGACAATCCCATGGCATCACCACCTCCGATCCGTTCCATAATTCAGTGTTTTTCAAACCTCGACCCTCGAGAACTGGCACACAGGTGGGCCGAATGGCCTGTCCGTGTGCTGTAAAACGCTGTGGGCCGGGACTGGTCGCTGGCGGCGGGATTCTCGGCTCCCGCCAAAAGCTCGCACCCACCCCACCTTCACCCCCGGGGTGGGGGCGTCTCCGGGGCACAGGATGGCTTCGATGGGAATTTCTGCTGACTCGCTGCAGGAGCAGAGAATCACCCGGCCAAAGGCGAGCCGCTAACCTCCACGTGGTTGGAGGGAGGTCGGAGAATTCTGGCCCAACCTCGCGGGGGGGGGGGGGGGGGGGGGGGGGAGAGACGGGGGGAGGCGAGAGAAAGGCAGTTCCCGTACAGTTGGGAGGATTTTCCTCGGGGAGCTGCTGTGAAAGGGGCCGAGGGGAGGGGTACACTCTCAGACCGGGCGGTTGGCTTCCCAAAAGCTGCTTCTGAATGAGAGGACGGAGAGAGAGGCAGGGAGAGTGTGGGTGCGATGCAGGGGTCGAGAAGCATTGGAGGAGGTCTCTGCTAGCTTCTCTGCAGAAATGGGGACTGAGTCTCACTGGTGTCTGTCACGCCACCGGCCCGTTCTGCTTTTGACACCAGGGCCACACAATCTCACGTATTCCCTGCCACAGAAACATTTTTCGTGGCACCCTTTCTGCAAGTCATCCTGCTGATCCTACCCTGAAGTTCGGACGCCGACGGTATTTCCAGGGTGCACCCCCGACAAAACCACCGCCCAAACGCGGATCGCAAACATCAAACCTCTCGATTAGATTCCAGTCTGTAACTGACTCCCGGGTATCTGTTATTCTATATATAAACCACCCTGAACCCCTCGATTAGATTCCAGTCTGTAACTCACTCCCGGGTATCTGTTATTCTATATATAAACCACCCCGAACCCCTCGATTAGATTCCAGTCTGTAACTCACTCCCGGGTATCTGTTATTCTATATATAAACCATCCCGAATCCCTCGATTAGATTCCAGTCTGTAACTCACTCCGGGTATCTGTTATTCTATATATAAACCATCCCGAACCCCTCGATTAGATTCCAGTCTGTAACTCACTCCCGGGTATCTGTTATTCTATATATAAACCACCCCGAACCCCTCGATTAGATTCCAGTCTGTAACACACTCCCGGGTATCTGTTATTCTATATATAAACCACCCCAAACCCCTCGATTAGATTCCAGTCTGTAACTCACTCCCGGGTATCTGTTATTCTATATATAAACCATCTCGAACCCCTCGATTAGATTCCAGTCTGTAACTCACTCCCGGGTATCTGTTATTCTATATATAAACCATCTCGAACCCCTCGATTAGATTCCAGTCTGTAACTCACTCCCGGGTATCTGTTATTCTATATATAAACCACCCCGAACCCCTCGGTTAGGGCTATCGCAGTGATCCGGTTGCCCGCGGTGATCCGGTTGCCCGCGGTGATCCGGTTGCCCGCGGTGATCCGGTTGCCCGCGGTGATCCGGTTGCCCGCGGTGATCCGGTTGCCCGCGGTGATCTGGTTGCCCGCGGTGATCCGGTTGCCCGCGGTGATCCGGTTGTCCGCGGTGATCCGGTATTCCCGATCCGGGTTTTGGCAGTCTCCGCTGTCCAGACAGGCTCAGCTTGGCCGATTTCCCTCCCTCAGCGACACCAGTCACCCGGCTGGGTTTTGTTGCTGTAGTTTGGGAGGGGTTTGCAGCCCGGTGTCTATCTCTCTCTCTCTCACCGAGTCTCCGACCTTCTCTGTCCCGCCGCCGCCGTCCGCTCTCCCGCCCCTGCGTCCTTCCCCTAGAGACGGGGCAGCCCCGTTGGTCCTCCGAGGCGCCCGACCGCCATCTTGGTCCAGGAGGCCCGCCGCTGCTGCCGCCTTCCGGTACGGCGCGCGGGGCCGCCATCTTTGTAAAGTTGAGCTCCTCCTAGTAGGTGGCACCCGCCGCCATCTTTGTCAAGGTGTCGTCCGTCGGCTGCCTGTGTGAGACCGTGCGGCCGGTCCCATCTTTGTAAAGGTGACCTGCTCCTCGGCGAAGCTTGATCGCCGACGCCATCTTGGGTTCCCAACCCGTCACCCGGCTTCCGTGCGCCCGTCGCCATCTTTGTTCCTCCTGCCGCGACCGGACGCCATCTTGCTCGAGCTGATTGCGGTCACCATCTTCGTAAAGGAGACCCACCGTCACTGTAATAGGACAACGTGCACCCGCAGCCATCTTTGTAAAGGCCTTTCCCCCTACTCGCCACCAGGTTAAAGTCCAACAGGTTTGTTTCGGGACAGGAGCTGCGCTCCGAAAGTTTAGTGATTGGAAACAAAGCAGTAGGACTTTAAACTGGTGTTGTAAGACTTCACCCCCCGTCCAATGCCGCCATTATGCCCACCATACCTGGTCGCCATCTTTGCAAATGGCGTGTCCCTGGTCGCCATCTTAGTAAAGGAAGGCCCCTTCTATCACTGGGATTGCACTCTATCGTCTGTCCAACCTCCGCCATCTTGGTACAGGAAGACCCCTCTTCGCGGGCAATGGATGCTGTGCCCTCTGCAGTCACTCCAAAACCTTGGAAAAGGAGGATCCCCCCCCCCTTCACAGGGAGTGGTTGCCGTGCCCCCTCCCCCATGCCCTCCGACATCTCCGAAAGGATGTCCCCCCTTCACGGGGAGTGGACATCATGACCACCGCACCTCCTCCGCCACCTGAGAAAAGGAGGTTTCCCTCCCTTTCACGGGAAGTGGGCACCTGGGGCTGATTTAGCACAGTGGGCTAAACAGCCGGCTTGTAATGCAGAACAAGGCCAGCAGCGCGGGTTCAATTCCCGTACCGGCCTCCCCGAACAGACGCCGGAATGCGGTGACTGGGGGCTTTTCACAGTAACTTCATTGGCTGGGGAACCTGGACGAGGCATTGAATGAACACGTTTTGCCTGTCTTTACCAAGGAGCTGAGTTGTAGAGTGTTACAGCACAGAAAGAGGCCCTTCGGCCCATTGGGTCCATGGCGACCCATCAACTTGCTATCTATTCCAAACCCTTTTTCCAGCACTGTGTCCGTAGCCTTGTACGCTGTGGCATTTCGAGCCCCCTCCTTAAAATGCGTCTTAAATGTTGTGAGGGTTCCCGCCTCTCCCACCCTTTCAGGCAGCGAGTTCCAGATTCCCACCACCCTCTGGGTTAAAAGGGTTTGACTCAAATCCCCTTGAAATCTCAACACCCGGGACTTCCGGTGGCGGCAATGCGGAGCTAAGCCGCACGTTCGGCAGCTCCCGCTTTCGTAAGACTTGTGGGCTCTTTTAAGGGCCCCAAACGGCGCTGATTCGACGATTCCCGGTGTGTAAAGGTGGCTGGAGTAATACCCCCCGGGATTTATGGTGCGGACCCGGAGTGGGGCGAGGAAAAAAACGGCAGCAGCTCCCCTGGAAAAGCGGGGGAAGGTGGACAAAATGGCGGCCGGTGGAGCCCCCGAGGAGTGGAGGCAGTGGGCGGAGGAGCAGCAGGCGGCCCTTCTGCGCTACTTTACGGAGCTGAAAGTGGAGTTTCTGGACTCTGAAGGTTACGACAAGTAAGCTGCTGGAGACCCAGACAACCCAGGGTGCAGCGATACTCGAGTTGCAGCAGCAGGCCTCTGAGCGCGAGGATGAAGTCTCGGCCCTCATGGGGAAGGTGGGGATACACGAGGCACTCCACAAAAACTGGCAGGATCGGTTTGAGGAGATGGAGTTTCGGTCAAGGAGGAAGAACTTGCGGATCCTGGGCCTCGCGGAGAGGCTGGAGGGGTCGGACCTGCCGGCCTATGTGGCCGTGATGCTGAACTCGCTGGTGGGGGCAGGATCCTTCCATCTGCCCCTGGAGCTGGAGGGGGCCCACAGAGTACTGGCCAGGCGGCCTAAGGCGAATGAACCCCTGCGGGCGGTGCTGGTGCGGTTCCATCGGTTCAGTGACCAGGAGTGTGTTCTGCGATGGGCCAAGAAGGTGAGGAGCAGCAAGTGGGAGAATTCGGTAGTGCGTATCTACCAGGACTGGAGTGCGGAGGTGGCTAAGCGGAGGGCCGGGTTTAACCGGACGAAGGCGGTGCTCCGAGGAAAGCAGGTGAAATTCGGCATGTTGCCGCCTGCGCGCTTGTGGGTCACCTACAAGGACCGGCATCACTACTTTGAGTCCCCGGAGGAGGCGTGGGCCTTTGTGCAGGCTGAAAAGTTGGACTCGAACTAGGGATTGGGGACTGTAGGGGTTTTTTGTATCACTGCTTATGCTGTTGCTGGCTATTCTGTTTTTTTTTCCTGCTTTCGGATGGTGTTGGTTATGGTTTTGTGTTTTAAGGGGGGTGTTGTGGTCTGTGGTTGTTCTGTTTTTGTTTGTACGGGGTTGGTGGATGGGTTGGGACTTCTATTTGGCAGCTGCGTTGAAGAGGTGGGGTGGGGCAGTGGGAAAGCGCGGGCTTTCCTCTGGTTTCCCGCGCTGCGGGATGAGGGGGGGTGGAGCTGGAGGCAAGGGGCATAGATATCAGTTCTGTTTTCCCACGCTGGAGCGGTGCCACCTTATCCATCTGTCCTGCTGTCTTCAGAACATAGAACAGTCCAGCACAGAACAGGCCCTTTGGCCCTCGATGTTGTGCCGAGCTTTGTCCGAAACCAAGATCAAGCTATCCCACTCCCTGTCATTCTGGTGTGCTCCATGTGTCTATCCAATAACGGCTTGAAAGTTCCCAAAGTGTCCGACTCCACTATCACAACAGGCAGTCCATTCCACACCCTAACCACTCTCTGAGTAAAGAACCTACCTCGGACATCCCTCCTAGCACGGTAGCATTGTGGATAGCAGAATCGCTTCACAGCTCCAGGGTCCCAGGTTCGATTCCGGCTTGGGTCACTGTCTGTGCGGAGTCTGCACGTTCTCCCCGTGTGTGCGTGGGTTTCCTCCGGGTGCTCCGGTTTCCTCCCACAGTCCAAAGATGTGCGGGTTAGGTGGATTGGCCGTGATAAATTGCCCTTAGTGTCCAAAATTGCCCTTAGTGTTGGGTGGGGTTACTGGATTATGGGGATAGGGTGGAGGTGTTAACCTTGGGTAGGGTGCTCTTTCCAGGAGCCGGTGCAGACTCGATGGGCCGAATGGCCTCCTTCTGCACTGTAAATTCTGTAAATTCTATGAATATCTCCCATCCATCCGAGGAAATAGTCTCTGAACGTCCAACTCTATCTGTCCCCCTCATCATAGAACAGTACAGCACAGAACAGGCCCTTCGGCCCTCAATGTTGTGCCGAGCCATGATCACCCTACTCAAACCCACGTATCCACCCTATACCCGTAACCCAACAACCCCCCCCCCCCCCCCTTAACCTTACTTTTATTAGGACACTACGGGCAATTTAGCATGGCCAATCCACCTAACCTGCACATCTTTGGACTGTGGGAGGAAACCGGAGCACCCGGAGGAAACCCACGCACACAGGGGGAGGACGTGCAGACTCCACACAGACAGTGACCCAGCCGGGAATCGAACCTGGGACCCTGGAGCTGTGAAGCATTTATGCTAATCACCATGCTACCCTGCTGCTCATCTTATAAACCTCTATTAAGTTGCCGCTCATCTTCCTCCGCTCCAAAGAGAAAAGCCCTAGCTCCCTCAACCTTTCCTTACAAGACCTACCCTCCAAACCAGGCAGCATCCTGGTAAATCTCCTTTGCACCCTTTCCAATGCTTCCACATCCTTCCTATAGTGAGGTGACCAGAAATGCACACAATACTCCAAATGTGGTCTCACTAGGGTCATGTACAGTTGCAGCATAACCCCGCGGCTCTTAAACTCAAGCCCCCTGTTAATAAACGCTAACACACTGTAGGCCTTCTTCACGGCTCTATCCGAAAGAAAAAATTTGTAAATGAGTGGTACTGGTCCCAATCTGCTTTGTACATGAATGTTAAGGGGCAAGGAAGGTACAGCAAGTAATTGGAAAAGCTAACTAATATGTTATCATTTATTGTGAGGGGAGATCTGCGAACATGTACACCAAGGTCCCTCTGGTCCTCTGCACTTCCTAGTGTCCTGCGATTCATTGTGTATCCCCTTTGGCGTGTTAGCCCTCCTAACGAAGAACCAGCTCACACTTCCCAGGTAGGTGCCTCCCAGGCCGTGGTGACAGAGGAGGAAACTGCCACGGGAAGCGTTCAAAATGGGCGAGGGGGAAGTGTTGAACAGACTGAAGGTTTGACAAGGCACCGTGACCGGGTCAGAGGCATCCAAAGATATTGAAAGATTCAAGAGTGGAAATTGACAGGGCAGCACGGTGGCCTAGTGGTTAGCCCTGCTGCCTCACGGCGCCGAGGTCCCAGGTTCGATCCCGGCTCTGGGTCACTGTCCGTGTGGAGTTTGCACATTCTCCCCGTGTCTGCGTGGGTTTCGCCCCCACAACCCAAAAATGTGCAGGGTAGGTGGATTGGCCACGCTAAATTGCCCCTTAATTGGAAAAAATAATTGGGTAATCTAAATTTATAAAAAAAAAGAGTGGAAATTGAAGGCGACACTGGCCATAATCGTCCAGTGTGATGGACGTGGCATTTTCACATTTATTGTATCATAGGTATTTGAGGCAGTAAGGGTTGTAAGCCTGTGCCAGTGTGTATGTGAGACTGCTGCAGCAATGTTTTTAAGGGGGGAGGTGTGATGAATGTTTGAATTTCAGATATATACTATTGTAGGTATTTGAGGCAGTAAGGGTTGTAAGCCTGTGTCAGTGTGTATGTGACTGCTGCAGCAATGTTTTTAAGGGGGGAGGTGTGATGAATGTCGTAATTTCTGATATATTCTATTATAAGTATTTAGTACAGTAACGGAAACTCTTACTGCATTTTATTATTTATTTATTGAAGAGGTAACTAAGTGTGTAGATGAAGGTAGAGCAGTTGATGTCGTATACATGGATTTTAGTAAGGCGTTTGATAAGGTCCCTATGGTCGGCTCATGAAGAAAGTAAGGAGGTGTGGGATAGAGGGAAATTTGGCCAATTGGATAAGTAACTGGCTATCACATAGAAGACAGAGGGTGGTGGCGGATGGAAAATTTTCAGACTGGAGACCATTCACCAGCGGTCTACCACAGGGATCAGTGCTGGGTCCTCTGCTATTTGTGATTTTTATCAATGACTTGGAGGAGGGGGCTGAAGGGTGGGTCAGTAAATTTGCTGATGACACCAAGATTGGTGGAGTAGTGGATGAGGTGGAGGGCTGTTGTAGGCTGCAAAGAGACATTGATCGGATGCAGAGCTGGGCTGAAAAGTGGCAGATGGAGTTTAACCCTGATAAGTGTGAGGTGATTCATTTTGGTAGGACAAATTTGAATGCGGATTACAGGGTCAAGGGCAGGGTTCTGAGGAATGTGGAGGAACAGAGAGATCTTGAGAATCATGTCCACAGATCTCTGAAGGTTGCCACTCAAGTGGATAGAGCCGTGAAGAAGGCCTATAGCGTGTTAGCGTTTATTAACAGGGGGCTTGAGTTTAAGAGCCGTGGGGTTCTGCTGCAACTATACATGACCCTGGGAGACCCCATTTGGAGTATTGTGTGCAGTTTTTGGGTGGGTGGGGGGGGGGGGGGGGGAGGGGGCGGTCAGGTCTCTTTCTTTAAGGAGTCTCAAAAGATCTCTCATTTTCAAAGAAGAGTACCAATGACATCTCAGAACAGGCAGTATTCCTGAGCCTGCTAACTGTATTTAAAAGTGGATTGAGATCTGAGATAGTTTTGTTGTTTTAGTGGAAGTAAAGATAGCAGTTAAGGGTCATTGTATCACTGTATTGTGTAGCAATTTGTTATGGGCCAGGGTTTAGAGAACCCCAAAGTGTATCATGGAGCTCACCTGACCCACAACTTTGAATTGATTGTGGTATGGGGAGCACACGGCCCACTCTACAGGTGTGATGCAAGAGAAATCTACAGTACTTTTAAATTAAAACAATGTTTATTAACGAAACCAGTTAACACTTTATAAACCCACAGTAAACATCTTAACAACTATCAACACCAATAAATCCCCCAAAAGAATACAGTACTCTATAAGTAACTCTTAATCTTTCCTTGCAAAATCAATAAGAAAAAAAACCTTTTTACAGAAAGACATCAGGTTTAACGTTCCCACAGAAACAGGTATTATTTTTAAATTACCAAAGGATCTGGAGACAGTCTTTAGATTGCAGAGAGAGAGACTAATACACCTTCTGGCTGTGACTGCTGCTATACAGCTCTCAAAACTAAGCACACCCTGTAGCTGCCTGCTGTCATGGGCCAGGGTTTAGAGAACCCCAAAGTGAGCATGGAGTTCACCTGACCCACAACTTTTACTAGATTGTGGTATGGGGAGCACACGGCCCACTCTACAGGTGCGGTACAGCAGAAATTGAGAAGTATTTTTTAAAGCAAAACAATGTTTATTCTATGAACTCAAGTTAACCTTTTTAAAACATACAGTGAACATCTTGGCAACCATTAATTCAAATACAACCCCCAAAGAATACAACACTAAATAAACCTTTAAGCTTTCCTTTTAACATCCATACGACTTAAAAACAAAACATTTATCAGAAGCACATCAGGTTTACATTCACTACTGAGAACATTTATAATTCTGAATTCACCAAATGATCAAGAGATAGTCTTTTGATGGCAGAGAGAACAGCAGTACACCTGCTCTGTCTGGCTTCAGCTCCAACACTGAAAACAAAACTAAAATACACCCTGCAGCAAACAGCCTAAAACGAAAGTAAAAAGCTGACAGACAGCTCCACCCACTCTCTGACATCACTGCAGTAGTAAACACCCATTTCTTAAAGGGACTCACACTACAGATATTTATATACATACCCATTTCTTAAAGGTACTCTCACATGACACTGCTCAAAAACGAAAGTGCAAGACAGACAGTCCAGTTCCACCCACTCTCTGACATCACTGCAGCCATCCAATAAACACCCCATTTCTTAAAGGTACACCCACTACAGCTATCCGATAAACACCCATTTCTTAAAGGTACTCTCACATGACCAATGTTTAAGGGTCATTGTGAGCTGTTTTTTGGTATTTTAATCCTGTGTCAGTAATCAAGTTTGTTTTAATAAACCGTATTTCTATTTCTTTGCGAAATCACTCCTGCAGCGAGGAGCCCTTTCCTCCCAGTCTTACAAAATTAAAATAAAATATTGGGATCTCTGTTCAATATCCTAGCCACTATTGGGGTCTGCTCCGGGATCGTAATACTTTGGACTCAGGGGAGGTGCCAGAGGGTTGGACAATTGCAAACATCATGCCCTTGTTCGAAAGAGGGCTGTAGGGATAATTCTTTCTTGGCCTCCCTGGCTTGAGAGACAATGGGTGCACGCCGTTAGATCAATGCTAAGCAAAGACACGCCAGTCAGTCTAACATCAGTGGCGTGGAAGCTTCCAGAAACAATTATTCGGGAGAGAATCAATAGTCAGATGGGGGAAAAAATGTGGGTCAACCCGAAAGATTTGCCATGGATTCTCCAGGGGGGGGAACACCCGTTTCTTCCACCTCGCTGGGCTGTGTTCGGAGGAGGAGAGGGTCGATGAGGGGAATGCTGTCGATGCGGTGTATGTGGACGTTCGACACAGTGCCTCAGAGCAGACCTCTGAGCAAAGGGAGAGCTCGTGGAAGAAAAGGGACCGGCATAAACGTGGACCCAAGATTGGCTGAAGAATAGGAAGCAGAGAGTAAATATCCGTGGATATTTAGGGGGCTGGAGGAATGTTTGTAACGGTGTTCCCCCAGGGGTCAGTATTGGGACCCTTCCCCTTCCTGTTGTACATTAATGATCTCGATCTTGGTGTGCAGGGGACAAGTTTGCGGAAGATACAAATCTTGGAAGCATTGTAAACTGCACGGAGGAGAGTCGAGAACTTCAAGAGGTTGTTGACAAGGGGGACTGGGCAGACAGGTGGCAGATGAAGTTTAATATGGAGAAGTGTCCGGTGATGCATTTTGGTATGAAGAACATGATAAATGTAAGGCTCCCTCCTGTTTATTCCCCTTCTTCCCCTTTCTTTTATTTTTGCCGTTGCATTTTTGATCCATGGATCACGAATAAGCATATATCCGAAAGAACAGAGAATACAGCATAGAAACAGGCCCTTCGGCCCACCAAGCCTGCGCCGACCATGGTACCTGCCAAAACTAAAAGCATAGGCTCTTACGGAGTCCGCATCCTAAAGAACAGCCTGTATCTTTAATCCAAGCAGAAGGAAGCAATGGTCTGTGCTTTTAATTCAAGCGGAAAATTTCAGCAGTAGGAGAGACCACTGTGTTAGTTTTGCTGGTTCAAACGGGAGGGTCAGTGCTGAGGGAGTGCCGCACTGTCAGAGGGTCAGTGCTGAGAGAGCACCGCACTGTCAGAGGGTCAGTGCTGAGGGAGTGCCGTACTGTCGGAGGGTCAGTGCTGAGGGAGTGCAGCACTGTCGGAGGGTCAGTGCTGAGAGAGCACCGCACTGTGGGAGGGTCAGTGCTGAGGGAGTGTTGCACTGTCAGAGAGTCAGTGCTGAGGGAGCGCCGCACTGTCAGAGGGTCAGTGCTGAGGGAGTGCCGCACTGTTGGAGGGTCAGTGCTGAGAGAGCGCTGCACTGTCAGAGGGTCAGTGCTGAGGGAGAGCTGCACTGTTGGAGGGTCAGTGCTGAGGGAGTGTCGGCGCCGGAATGTGGCGACTAGGGGCTTTTCACAGTAACTTCATTGAAGCCTATTCGTGACAATAAGCGATTTTCATTTCATTTAATTTCGCTGTCAGTGGGTCAGTGCTGAGGGAGAGCCGCACTGTCGAAGGGTCAGTGCTGAGGGAGCGCCGCACTGTCGGAGGGTCAGTGCTGAGGGAGTGCCGCACAGTCAGAGGGTCAGTACTGAGAGAGTGTCGCACTGTCAATGGGTCAGTGCCGAGGGAGTGTCGCACTGTCAGTGGGTCAGTGCTGAGGGAACGCCGCTCCGACAGAGGGTCAGTGCTGAGGGAGCTCCGCATTGTCAGAGGGTCAGTACTGAGAGAGTGTCGCACTGTCAATGGGTCCGTGCCGAGGGAGTGTCGCACTGTCAGAGGGTCAGTGCTGAGGGAGCGCCGCTCCGACAGAGGGTCAGTGCTGAGGGAGCGCCGCACTGTCGGAGGGTCAGTACTGAGGGAGTGCCGCACTGTCAGAGGGTCAGTGCTGAGGGAGTGCCGCACTGTCAGAGGGTCAGTGCTGAGGGAGCACCGCACTGTCAGAGGGTCAGTGCTGAGGGAGCGCCGTACTGTCAGAGGGTCAGTGCTGAGGGAGCACCGAACTGTCGGAGGGTCAGTACTGAGGGAGCGCCGCACTGTCAGAGGGTTAGAGCTGAGGGAGCCCCGCACTGTGGGAGGGTCAGTGCTGAGTGAGTGTCGCACTGTCAGAGGGTCAGTGCTGAGCGAGCGCCGTACTGTCAGAGGGTCAGTGCTGAGGGTGCCGCACTGTTGGAGGGTCAGTGCTGAGAGAGCACCGCACTGTCAGAGAGTCAGTGCTGAGGGAGCCGCACTGTCGGAGGGTCAGTGCTGAGAGAGCGCCGCACTGTCAGAGGGTCAGTGCTGAGGGAGCCGCACTGTCGGATGGTCAGTACTGAGGGAGTGCCGCACTGTCAGAGGGTCAGTGCTGAGGGAGCGCCGCACTGTCGGAGGGTCTGTGCTGACGGAGGGCCGCACTGTCGGAGGGTCAGTGCTGAGGGAGCGCCGCACTGTCGGAGGGTCAGTGCTGAGGGAGCGCCGCACTGTCGGAGGGTCAGTGCTGAGGGAGCGCCGCACTGTCTGTACCACCTACCCCTGGTGGCGACGGGTTTGCAATCCGGGGTTAGGTTTGCAAAAAGGGAAGGCGGGTCGACCTTAAGGGTCGTGAGGCCGCAAACAGTCAGGGGTGGTAGGAACCTGCCGAATTTC
Source organism: Scyliorhinus canicula (assembly GCF_902713615.1). Taxonomy (NCBI): domain Eukaryota; kingdom Metazoa; phylum Chordata; class Chondrichthyes; order Carcharhiniformes; family Scyliorhinidae; genus Scyliorhinus; species Scyliorhinus canicula. Next base: position 3,767,732 of record NC_052166.1, read on the forward strand.
AGGGTTAGGTTACGATGCGACGAGAGTAGAATGTAATCGAGGCTTTATTACACAGAGATGTGTGGCCTCCTACAGCAGCTGACGAAATGGCTGCTGTACGGGGAGCACACATATTTATACTCCGCCTATTGGGCGGAGCCAGCAGGCAGGGATCTATCCCCGTACCTGTAGTACAGGGGCCTTACCGTAATACCCATATATACAATATAATACAACAATGGTGACTACCACAGAGGGTCACTGCTGAGAGAGCACCGCACTGTCGGAGTGCCGCACTGTCGGAGGGTCAGTATTGAGGGAGTGCCTGTCGGAGGGTCAGTGCTGAGGGAGCGCCGCACTGTCGCAGGGTCAGTGCTGAGGGAGCGCCGCACTGTCGGAGGGTCAGTGCTGAGGGAGCGCCGCACTATCGGAGGGTCAGTGCTGAGGGGGCGCTGCTCTCTCTCCGGTAAAAGGTCGCACGGCTGCTATCGGAGGTAAAGACGGGCGGTAATTCTCTCTGGTCTCACAGTTCTCACTCAAGGAACATCATCCCATGTTCTGCGCCGTTTCGACAATGCCGTTTGCTATGCGCACCAATACATTCCAGCGGGCAGCACAAAGTACTTCAATGATGGCAGAGTGGTTTGGTGAAATGTCGCAGAAAATGCTGTTTTAATTCGAAAGCAACGTGGGGAGGGCAAACGCTGGATAACCGAGTGTTGGTTCTTGACGTAGATTTATTGCACACAGCGATGTACAATGCACTTCAAAATATACTTTTGAATATCGTTCTCAATACAGCCAACCAGTGTGTGCAGGGGAATCCTCATCAAGCAACACCCTCACCACTTCTGTTCTGGATTTCCCCCCACTACCTGTGTGAACAAGGTGGCAGGTGGTAATGTCTGGTCAGATGGTCAAGTTGCGACCCAGGCCTTCGGCCTGCAGCCTGGGACCTGGGCACCCAGGGATTGGGTCACTGGGCCAGCGACGAGGCCCATTGTTTTAACCTCAGAGCCAGAATTGGTCACCAAGGCTAACCGAGGCCCCAGGCCTTCAGTGTGTTTGCCCGATTTGGCCATCACAGGGGCAACCTAGGCCCCAGGCCTTCAGCGTCTTTACCCGATTGGCCATCACAGGGGCAACCTAGGCCCCAGGCCTTCAGTGTATTTGCCCGATTGGCTATCACAGGGGCAACCTAGGCCCCAGGCCTTCAGCGTCTTTACCCGATTGGCCATCACAGGGGCAACCTAGGCCCCAGGCCTTTAGCCTCGGAGCCATGGTTGGTCACCTAGGCCCAGTCTTTTCCTCTGAATGCTGTTATTGGTCACTGGAGGCAACTCTGGTCCCATTCCTTTAGCCTCGGAGCCCGGATTGCTCACCAGGGCTGATGTGGGCACAGTCCTTTGTTGTGTGTGCTGGGACTGGTCGCCAGGGACACCCAGCACCCTGTGTTACTGACTGTATCTGTACTGATGTTGATCCAGCTCCCTCACACTGTCACTCAGTAACCCCTCTCCCCCAGCACCCTGTGTTACTGACTGTATCTCTACTGATGTTAATCCAGCTCCCTCACACTCTCACTCAGTAACCCCTCTCCCCCAGCACCCTGTGTTACTGACTGTATCCCTACTGATGTTAATCCAGCTGCCTCACACTGTCACTCAGTAACCCCTCTCCCCCCAGCACCCTGTCTTACTGACTGTATCTGTACTGATGTTAATCCAGCTCCTTCACACTGTCACTCAGTAACCCCTCTCCCCCAGCACCCTGTGTTACTGACTGTATCTGTACTGATGTTAATCCAGCTCCCTCACACTGTCACTCAGTAACCCCTCTCCCCAGCACCCTGTGTTACTGACTGTATCTCTACTGATGTTAATCCAGCTCCTTCACACTGTCACTCAGTAACCCCTCTCCCCCAGCTCCCTGTGTTACTGACTGTGTCTCTTCTGATGTTAATCCAGCTCCTTCACACTGTCACTCAGGAACCCCTCTCCCCAGCACCCTGTGTTACTGACTGTATCTCTACTGATGTTAATCCAGCTCCTTCACACTGTCACTCAGTAACCCCTCTCCCCAGCACCCTGTGTTACTGACTGTATCTCTACTGATGTTAATCCAGCTCCTTCACACTGTCACTCAGTAACCCCTCTCCCCCAGCTCCCTGTGTTACTGACTGTGTCTCTTCTGATGTTAATCCAGCTCCTTCACACTGTCACTCTGTGGTGAATGAGATTCACACGGCATTATAGTTACCAATGTCACTCTGTTCCAAGTATATACATCAATATTGTAAGTGCAGTTGCACTACCTGACCACCAGGGGTAGTAGCTCTGGGAGTACTTGAGAGTTTGTACTGGGCTCCCCCCTTGGCACCGCCCAGAACTCCTCCCCTTGGAGCTGCTGTATAAAGATCCGTGCCACAGAGCCAGCCGGCCAGTTCACCGAAAGTTCAACGGCTAACAGGCTGGCTCTGTTGTAAGTATATTAAAACCGCTATTCTAATCCTACAAGCACGTGTCCGTAGAATTGATGGTTCCATCACACTCAGTAACCCCTCTCCCCCAGCACCCTGTGTCACTGACTGTATCTCTACTGATGTTAATACAGCTCCCTCACACTGTCACTCAGTAACCCCTCTCCCCCCAGCACCCTGTGTCACTGACTGTATCTCTACTGATGTTAATCCAGCTCCCTCACACTGTCACTCTGTAACCCCTCTCCCCCAGCACCCTGTGTTACTGACTGTATCTGTACTGATGTTAATCCAGCTCCCTCACACTGTCACTCAGTAACCCCTCTCCCCCAGCACCCTGTGTTACTGACTGTATCTGTACTGATGTTAATCCAGCTCCCTCACTGTCACTCAGTAACCCCTCTCCCCCCAGCACCCTGTGTTACTGACTGTATCTGTACTGATGTTAATCCAGCTCCCTCACACTGTCACTCAGTAACCCCTCTCCCCCAGCACCCTGTGTCACTGACTGTATCTCTACTGATGTTAATACAGCTCCCTCACTGTCACTCAGTAACCCCTCTCCCCCCAGCACCCTGTGTTACTGACTGTATCTGTACTGATGTTAATCCAGCTCCCTCACACTGTCACTCAGTAACCCCTCTCCCCCAGCACCCTGTGTTACTGACTGTATCTCTACTGATGATAATCCAGCTCCCTCACACTGTCACTCAGTAACCCCTCTACCCCTAGCACCCTGTGTTACTGACTGTGTCTCTACTGATGTTAATCCAGCTCCCTCACACTGTCACTCAGTAACCCCTCTCCCACAGCACCCTGTGTTACTGACTGTATCACTACTGATGTTAATCCAGCTCCCTCACACTGTCACTCAGTAACCCCTCTCCCCCAGCACCCTGTGTTACTGACTGTATCTCTATTGATGTTAATCCAGCTCCCTCACACTGTCACTCATTAACCGCTCTCCCCCAGCACCCTGTGTTACTGACTGTATCTCTGTTGATGTTAATGTATTCGGAGACTGAAACAGGCCTAGATTATAATTTAATCACAATGTTTGTTGTTCCTGACTCTGAGGTGATCAGGTTGAAAGGCCTTGATGATAAAAGTCTGCTCTCCAGCCACATTTGCGTCTGAGGTGAGCGTACTGGAATTAATTGTATTCCCTCAGGCTTCCCTCACAACATCATTCTACCTGTCTGTGACAAAGAATGCTCCTTTCAGAAGGAGACGTTAAACCCAAGGAGACGTTAAACCCATGTCTATCATGTTGGGCGGGTATGATTGATTCCACAGCCACTAGTGGAAGATGAGCAAGGTTGGGGAGGATGGGCCACACACTCATTTGCGGGCGTGTCCTGAGATGGCCAAAGGAACGACAGAAATGTATGTCTTTCTGCCGTGTGGGTCAAAGGCCTATCGGCCCCCATGAAAATACTTTTCACGGTACATCGGTACACGTGGCAATAAACAAATCCAATCCAATCCAATGTCTTCGTTCCGTTTGTGGCAGGGCTGGTTACCAGCGACAACCTACAGGCCCCAGGCCTTTACACATTTGTGCCAGGATTAGTTACTGTGGCAAACTAGGCCTCAAGCCCTCACCCTTTTGTATCAGGATTATTTACTGGGGAAACCTCGGCACCAAGCCTTCACCCATTAGTGCCAGGATTGATTCCTGGGGCAACCTAGGCACCAGGCCTTCACCCATTTCTGTCAGGATTTGTTACCAGGGTAACCTTGGCCCCAGACCTTCGCCTATTTCGGTCAGGATTTGTTACCAGGGTAACCTTGGCCCAGGCCTTCCCCTATTTCTGTCAGGATTTGTTACCACGGCAACCTTGGCCCAGGCCTTCGCTTATTTCTGTCAGGATTTGTTACCAGGGTAACCTTGGCCCCAGGCCTTCACCCATTTTTGTCAGGATTTGTTACTAGGAGCAACAAAGGCCCCAGGCCTTCACCCATATGTGCCAGGTTTTGTTACCAAGGGCAACCTAGGCCCAGGCCTTCACCCATATGTGCCAGAATTGGTTACCAGGGGCAAGAGAGAGTTCCAGATTTCCGCTCTCACCTCCCTACCTTGAATTTGGCGCAAGGTGTGGGCCATTCAGTAAGGTTGTGGCTGCTTTGAACTTGGCCTCAGCTACTCATAATGCCAACCTCCCCCTGACCCTTGCAAAAATTTGACTTCCATGCTTGAAGCTACATAAATTTATATACAGGGACCAACACCTTCTATTGGTCCCTTGGTGCCTTCTCCACAGCAGTGCCTTGAGCAGTTACAGTCCATTGCTAATCAGTTAGCACCACCCATGCCCCCAGCATTTCCAGGTCCTTTCCCCTTGTTCTGACTCCCAACCAACCCCCACCTCCAAAAAAGGAAACAGCGTCTCTCCGTCGACCCATTAACTCCTTTGTCCACTATAGACCCCTTGTTCAGATTACCCCCTTAAGCTCCGACACAGATGCCCAGCCACTGCGACATCACTCGAGAAGCTCGACACCCTCCAGGACAAAGCAGCCCCCTCCCCCGGCTCGATCGACACGCTAACCCCCACCTTCAACACCCACTCCCTCCACCCACCGACGCACAGCGGCAGCCGTGTGTACCGTCTACAAGATGGGCGGCAGCCACTCGCCAAGGCTCCTTCGACAGCGCCGCCCAAACCCACCACCTCTACCCCCTAGAAGGACGAGGGCTGCAGACGCCACGGGGAATACCCACCGCCTGCACGTTCCCCGCTCCAAGCCCTCTCCAATTCCCCTCCCACTGCCGTCTCAGTCCAGGGGTGACGTGATCAAGGGCTTTAAAATGATGGATGGGAGGGGGGGGTTTCAATAGGGCCGACATATGGAAGATGTTTCCATGTGCGTTAGTGTGAGTTTTTGTGTGTGTGTCAGTGAGTGTGTGCAGTGTGTTTATGAGTGTGTGTGTGTGTGTGAGGGCGTATGTGTGAGAGAGGGTGTGAGAGTGTGTGTGTGTGACTGGGAGTGAGAGTGTTTGTGGAGTGTGTAGTGAGTGTGTGTGAATGAGTTTGAGTGTGTGTGAGAGTGTGTGGGTGTGTGAGAGAGTGTGTCTCTGGGAGTGTGTGTGTAAGTGTGGGCAGCGAGTATGTGGGTGTGAGTGTATGCGTGTGAGAGAGGGTATGAGTGTGTGGCTGGGAGTGTGTGTGTGTGAGAGAGGGTGTGAGAGTCTGTGTGTGTGTGAGTGTTGTGAATGCATGGTTGTGTGTGCGCGCGCGAGTATGAATATATGTGTGTTTGAATGTGTGTATGAGTGCGAGTGTGTATCGGTGTGCGAGTATTAGTGTGTGAGTGTGGGGGTGTGTGAGTGCGGCTGTGAGTGAGTGAGCGTGAGTTTGTGTATAGTGAGTGTGCATATGTCTGAGTGAGTGTGTGTGAGTGAGAGTGTGAGGGTGTGTGTGAGTGACTGTATATGTGTTAGTGTGCGTGAGATTGTGAGCGTGTACGAGTGTGTGTGTGTGCGAGTGTATGTGTGTCTGTGCATGAGTGAGTATATGTGTGTGAGTGTATGTGTTAGAGAGAGTGTGCGTGTGTGAGTATATGTATATGTGTGTCAGAGTGTATGTATGGTACGTGTAAGATTGTGAGTGTGTATGAGTGTGATTGTGTGTGTGTGAGTGTATGTGTTAAAGAGCATGTGTGTGAGATTGCGTATGACTGTAAGCGTGTGTGAGTGTATGTGCATTATAGTTGTGTGTGTGAGTGTTATATGAGTGTGAGAGTATGTGTGTGAGAGTGAGTATGTGTGTGAGTATGTGTGTGAGTTTGAGTATGTGTGTGAGTGTATGTGCAGTACAGAGTGTGTGTGTGTGTAAGTGAGTGTATGTGCATGCGAGTAAATGTGTGTGTGTGAGTGTGTATGAGTGTGTAAATGAGTGTGTGTGTGTGTGTATGAGTGTGTAAATGAGTGTGTGTGTGTGTGTGTGTGATGGTGTCAGGAACCTCTTTTAAATTCTTGTCTTGACCCTTATTTTCCTTTTAAAATTTATGTCCTTTTGTGCTTTTAACTTTTGTATCTGGATGATTATCCCCAGTCTAATGTGCTATTTGGACTGGCCCAAGCACTCCCCTTGGTCCAGTGTGCTATTTGGCGTGGTCCAGTGATGGCATTTTGATGGACTTGGCTAGCAGGCAGTCAACTCTTCTGGAATTTCCAGAACTTATCCAGTTCTCGATTTTGAGTGGTCGAGCGCTTCAGAAGCTTCTAGAAAGAAAGAAGGCAGACTCCATTTTCTGGAAGGAAGCATAGAGCATAGAGAAATACAGCACAGAACAGGCCCTTCGGCCCACGATGTTGTGCCGAACTTTTGTCCTAGGTTAATCATAGATCATAGAATTTTGGACACTGAGGGCAATTTATCATGGCCAATCCACCCAACCTGCACATCTTTGGACTGTGGGAGGAAACCGGAGCACCCGGAGGAAACCCACGCAGACACGGGGAGGATGTGCAGACTCCACACAGACAGTGACCCAAGCCGAAATCGAACCTGGGACCCTGGAGCTGTGAAGCTATTGTGCTATCCACAATGCTACCGTGCTGCCCTTAAGAACAAATTAATCTACACTCCATTATTCTACCATAATCCATGTACCTATCCAATAGCCGCTTGAAGGTCCCTAACGTTTCCGACTCAACTACTTCCACAGGCAGTGCATTCCGTGCCCCCACTACTCTCTGGGTAAAGAACCTACCTCTGACATTCCCCCCTATATCTTCCACCATTCACCTTAAATTTATGTCCCCTTGTAATGGTTTGTTCCACCCGGGGAAAAAGTATCTGACTGTCTACTCTATCTATTCCCCTGATGTAACCCAGCTACTCTTGTCCTGTACCTTGGGTGTGGCTACCTCCCTGTAACTCTTCTCGATAACCCCCTCTGCCTCCCAGATGATCCGAAGTTCATGCAGCTCCAAGTAGAACCTTGTTTAAGGCTGATTCAAAATTCACCTTCTTCTAAACCAAACAGCAACCTTTAAGTTAATTAACTAAATAAAAGAAATACTAGACTTTAGATAAAAATGAACCCTTATACTCCCTCAGTCACCAAACTCTCACTGTAGCACTCAAATGCACCAAGTTCAGCACTCCCGTGCTGGAAGGAACAGGTTGGAACACACTCTCCATCGCCAAGGTGAGCAATTTACAACACTCTCCAGCCAGGCCTGTGAAGTTTTTAAATACTGATAAAAGACTGCCAGCAATCTCAGTAGCCAGGCCTGTGAAAGCCTAACCAGGCCGAGGAAGTCACAGCGCTGATCGTTCTCTCTCCTGGGACCTCCAAAGTCTGGAAGAAAAATCCTGTTATTTTCTTTCCCTGCCCCACAGTTAATCTTCATCTGCAGAAAGGGTGGACACGTATTTGAGAGTAGAGTGGGCGTAAAGCCCTCTTTCAAATTCTCAAGCAGAGAATTCTAAGATTGTCTCAATGAGATTGAGAGGTAATCTGGTGGAGGTCAGTCAAGTAAAAGTGACTCCCCAGAGGAAACTCTACAGCCTGTGTAATTGAAGTTGCAAACTAAAGGGTCCAATCCAACCTTTGGATTTCAAAACTTTGCCACCCACAAAAGGAAACAACCTCAGCAGCAAAGATACTCACCTCCCATTCCCATTTTGATCCTTCCCTACCCCCACTGTGTGTCTGTCTTGTATGTATGTGTGGGTGGAGAGTGGGACAGGGTTTGGGGAATAATTAGATTAGCAGACCGTTATTTAATTATCGCCATTACATGTTTATATCTCTTTTAATGTTACAAATAAACAGTTATTAAGTTCTACTTACAAATCTGGTGCCTGTAAGTTGCCCCATTGGAGCAGTCAAGGGCCAACGTTCTCAGGAAAATATACTAATTATTGGTTAATTCACAAGTTTTGCGACTGTGGGGTCTGTGGGGCTGCAATTGACTGCGCACTTGTCCAGGGGGCCGTAATAGACGGTCACTAATAAACCCAATTGGAGTGTGGGGGCAAATTCAGGAGAAAGGTATTGAACCAGAGTGTGGGGAGAATGTGGGACTCGCTCCTTTTGGGAGTGGGGAGAATGTGGAACTCGCTCCCACAGGGAGTGGGGAGAATGTGGGACTCGCTCTCACGGGGAGTGGGGAGAATGTGGGACTCGATCCCACGGGGAGTGGGGAGAATGTGGGACTCGCTCGCACGGGGAGGAGGGAGAATATGGGACTCGCTCCCACGGGCAGTGTGGAGAATGTGGGACTCGCTCCCACGGGGAGTGGGGAGAATGTGGGACTCGCTCCCACAGGGAGTGGGGAGAATGTGGGACTCGCTACCACGGGGAGTGGGGAGAATGTGGGACTCGCTCCCACGGGGAGTGTGGAGAATGTGGGACTCGCTCCCACGGGGAGTGGGGAGAATGTGGGACTCGCTCCCACGGGGAGTGGGGACAATGTGGGACTCGCTCCCTCGGGGAGTGGGGAGAATGTGGGACTCGCTCCCACGGGGAGTGGGGAGAATATGGGACTCGCTCCCACGGGGAGTGGGGAGAATGTGGGACTCACTCCCACGGGGAATAGGGAGAATGTGGGACTTGCTCCCACGGGGAGTGGGGAGAATGTGGGACTTGCTCCCACGGGGAGTGGGGAGAATGTGGGACTCGCTCCCACGGGGAGTGGGGAGAATGTGGGACTCGCTCCCACGGGGAGTGGGGAGAATGTGGGACTCGCTCCCACGGGGAGTGGGGAGAATGTGGCACTTGCTCCCACGCGGAGTGGGGAGAATGTGGGACTCGCTCCCACGGGGAGTGGGGAGAATGTGGGACTCGCTCCCACGGGGAGTGGGGAGAATGTGGGACTCGCTCCCTCGGGGAGTGGGGAGAATGTGGGACTCGCTCCCACGGGGAGTGGGGAGGATATGGGACTCGCTCCCACGGGGAGTGGGGAGCATGTGGGACTCACTCCCACGGGGAATAGGGAGAATGTGGGACTTGCTCCCACGGGGAGTGGGGAGAATGTGGGACTCGCTCCCACGGGGAGTGGGGAGAATGTGGGACTCGCTCCCACGGGGAGTGGGGAGAATGTGGGACTCGCTCCCACGGGGAGTGGGGAGAATGTGGGACTCGCTCCCACGGGGAGTGGGGAGAATGTGGCACTTGCTCCCACGCGGAGTGGGGAGAATGTGGGACTCGCTCCCACGGGGAGTGGGGAGAATGTGGGACTCGCTCCCACGGGGAGTGGGGAGAATGTGGGACTCGCTCCCATGGGGGAGTGGGGAGAATGTGGGACTCGCTCCCTTGGGGAGTGGGGAGAATGTGGGACTCGCTCCCTTGGGGAGTGGTTGAGGTGAATTGTGTCGATGTGTTTAAGGGGTGAGGGGGGGTTAAACGCATGAGGGAGAAATGAATAGAAGGATATGGGGGACGGGGGGAGTTGAAATAAGGAGTGGGTGGAGGCTGGTGTGGGGAAGGGAACACAGCACCAAGTAGAAAGGCTAAATGGCCTGGTTCTGGGGCTGTAAATTGCCAGACTGGCAAGGGAGGAATGAAGCTAGACAGCAACAAGATTAGAAAATGCTTCGGAAAGGCCTCTTGAAGTAAGCGGGCGGCCTTCACCGACAGCGCTTGAACCCGCAGCGGCGGCCATTTTGGGTGTCTCAGTATACACCAGGCGTGTCAGCAGCGCGAAGGGTGAAGAGCACCTGACGGGGATGGAGCGCCATGCCCGACCCGGAGGGAGCCAGAACTCGCGCGTTCAGGCGCGGCGATTCCGCGGGACAACATAGTCCAGGTAGGGACTGCCCATCAGCTGCTCGACATCCTCCCTGTGCACCAGCCAGCACGCAGCCTCGTGAGCGGGCAGGCGCGAGTCTTTCAGTGTCTTGGTCACCAGAGACACAGCCAGCCTTTGGCTTCCAAACAACAGCTCGCCTTTGTCCGGGCCCAGGCGTCTTCCAGCAAGTGATGGCCTCTCGAGACTAATATCAGCGTGCTGGAACTGACCTGAAAAAGAAAACGTCCGTCCATCAGTGCGTCACAGATACCCGGGAGTGAGTTACAGACTGGAATCTAATCGAGGGGTTCGGGGTGGCTTATATATAGAATAACAGATACCCGGGAGTGAGTTACAGACTTGAATCTAATCCAGGGGTTCGGGATGTTTTATATATAGAATAACACATACCCGGGAGTGAGTTACAGACTGGAATCTAATCGAGGGGTTGGGGGTGGTTTATATATAGAATAACAGATACCCGGGAGTGAGTTACAGACTGGAATCTAATCCAGGGGTTCGGGATGTTTTATATATAGAATAACAGATACCCGGGAATGAGTTACAGACTGGAATCTAATCGAGGGGTTGGGGGTGGTTTATATATAGAATAACAGATACCCGGGAGTGAGTTACAGACTGGAATCTAATCGAGGGGATCGGGGTGGTTTATATATAGAATAACAGATACCCGGGAGTGAGTTACAGACTGGAATCTAATCGAGGGGTTCGGGGTGGTTTATATATAGAATAATAGATACCCGGGAGTGAGTTACAGACTAGAATCTAATCGAGGGGTTCGGGGTGGTTTATATATAGAATAACAGATACCCGGGAGTGAGTTACAGACTGGAATCTAATCGAGGGGTTCAGGGTGGTTTATATATAAAATAACAGATACCCGGGAGTGAGTTACAGACTGGAATCTAATCGAGGAGTTCGGGGTGGTTTATATATAGAATAACAGATACCCGGGAGTGAGTTACAGACTGGAATCTAATCGAGGGGTTCGGGGTGGTTTATATATAGAATAACAGATACCCGGGAGTGAGTTACAGACTGGAATCTAATCGAGGGGTTCGGGGCGGTTTATATATAGAATAACAGATACCCGGGAGTGAGTTACAGACTGGAATCTAATCGAGGGGTTCGGGGCGGTTTATATATAGAATAACAGATACCCGGGAGTGAGTTACAGACTGGAATCTAATCGAGGGGTTCGGGGTGGTTTATATATAGAATAACAGATACCCGGGAGTGAGTTACAGACTGGAATCTAATCGAGGGGTTCGGGGCGGTTTATATATAGAATAACAGATACCCGGGAGTGAGTTACAGACTGGAATCTAATCGAGGGGTTCGGGGTGGTTTATATATAGAATAACAGATACACGGGAGTGAGTTTCAGACTGGAATCTAAACAAGAGGTTTGGGATGGTTTATATATAGAATAACAGATACCCGGGAGTGAGTTACAGACTGGAATCTAATCGAGGGGTTCGGGGTGGTTTATATATAGAATAACAGATTCCCAGGAGTGAGTTACAGACTGGAATCTAATCGGGGGGTTCAGGGTGGTTTATATATAGAATAACAGATACCCGGGAGTGAGTCACTGACTGGAATCTAATCGAGGGTTTCAGGGTGGTTTATATGTAGAATAACAGATACCCGGGAGTGAGTTACTGACTGGAATCTAATCGAGGGGTTCGGGATGGTTTATATATAGAATAACAGATACCCGGGAGTGAGTCACAGACTGGAATCTAACGAGGGGTTCAGGGGGTTTATATATAGAATAACAGATACCCGGGAGTGAGTTACAGACTGGAATATAATCGAGGGGTTCGGGGTGGTTTATACAGTAGTCCCCTGTTATACCGCGCTCCGCAATACCGCGGTTCGCGATATACCGCGGGGGGGCTTATGGACCCCAACTGTCAGTTGTGTCAATTTCAGCGGCCGGCTCACTTTGATCCGGAGAGGGAAGCTGCTCTCACTGAAACAATCAGCCGGCCGCTGAAATTGACACTGCCGGCTGCTCTCCCCCTCCAATCCAACTTTTAAGTTTTAATGATTGGGAGAGAGCAGAGAACACAGGAGGAGGTCATACGGGCCTGTGCAAGACCAGCATGGTCTCACATCGCCCCTCCCCTCTGTAGCTGGGGTTCAGGCTGTGGCTGCTGGGGTACAGGCTGTGGCTGCTGGGGTACAGGCCGTGGCTGCTGGGGTACAGGCTGTGGCTGCTGGGGTACTGTGGCTGCTGGGGTACAGGCTGTGGCTGCTGGGCTTCAGGCTGTGGCTGCTGGGGTACTGTGGCTGCTGGGGTACAGGCTGTGGCTGCTGGGGTACAGGCTGTGGCTGCTGGGCTTCAGGCTGTGGCTGCTGGGGTACAGGCTGTGGCTGCTGGGGTACTGTGGCTGCTGGGGTACAGGCTGTGGCTGCTGGGCTTCAGGCTGTGGCTGCTGGGCTTCAGGCTGTGGCTGCTGGGGTACTGTGGCTGCTGGGGTACAGGCTGTGGCTGCTGGGGTACAGGCTGTGGCTGCTGGGGTACTGGCTGCTGGGGTACTGTGGCTGCTGGGGTACAGGCTGTGGCTGCTGGGGTACAGGCTGTGGCTGCTGGGGTACTGTGGCTGCTGGGGTACTGTGGCTGCTGGGGTACAGGCTGTGGCTGCTGGGCTTCAGGCTGTGGCTGCTGGGGTACTGTGGCTGCTGGGGTACAGGCTGTGGCTGCTGGGGTACAGGCTGTGGCTGCTGGGCTTCAGGCTGTGGCTGCTGGGGTACTGTGGCTGCTGGGGTACAGGCTGTGGCTGCTGGGCTTCAGGCTGTGGCTGCTGGGGTACTGTGGCTGCTGGGGTACTGTGGCTGCTGGGGTACAGGCTGTGGCTGCTGGGCTTCAGGCTGTGGCTGCTGGGGTACTGTGGCTGCTGGGGTACAGGCTGTGGCTGCTGGGGTACAGGCCATGGCTGCTGGGGTACTGATTGGAGGGAGAGAGCAGCCGGCAGTGTCAATTTCAGCGGCCGGCTTTCAGTGAGAGAGCAGCTTCCCTCTCTGGCCGCTGAAATTGACACTGTTTTAATTAGATCCACGATGGGGGTTTTAAATTTATTTAAAAAGCTATGCTAGCGCTTCCCATTGTGAGTCTACGGGGGTCTGACCTCTCCCCCCGCCCCCCATAGACTCACAAGGGTAAGCGCTAGCATAGATTTTAAAATAAATTTAAAACCCCCATCGTGGATATCCGCGGCTCGGATGCAACGCGGGTGGCTGTCTTGGACCCCAACACCCGCGTTATAAAGGGGGACTACTGTATACAGAATAACAGATACCCGGGAGTGAGTTACAGACTGGAATCTAATCGAGGGGTTCAGGGTGGTTTATATATAGAATAACAGATACCCGGGAGTGAGTTACAGACTGGAATCTAATCGAGGGATTCGGGGTGGTTTATATATAGAATAACAGATACCCGGGAGTGAGTTACAGACTGGAATCTAATCGAGGGGCTCAGGGTGATTTATATATAGAATAACAGATACCCGGGAGTGAGTTACAGACTGGAATCTAATCGAGGGGTTCGGGGTGGTTTATATATAGAATAACAGATACCCGGGAGTCAGTTACAGACTGGAATCTAATCGAGGGGTTCGGGGTGGTTTATATATAGGATAACAGATACCCGGGAGTGAGTTACAGACTGGAATCTAATCGAGGGGTTCAGGGTGGTTTATATATAGAATAACAGATACACGGGAGTGAGTTTCAGACTGGAATCTAAACAAGAGGTTTGGGATGGTTTATATATAGAGTAACAGATTCCCGGGAGTGAGTTACAGACTGGAATCTAATCGGGGGGTTCAGGGTGGTTTATATATAGAATAACAGATACCCGGGAGTGAGTTACAGACTGGAATCTAATCGAGGGGTTTGGGGTGGTTTATATATAGAATAACAGATACCCGGGAGTGAGTTACTGACTGGAATCTAATCGAGGGGTTCGGGATGGTTTATATACAGAATAACAGATACCCGGGAGTGAGTTACAGACTGGAATATAATCGAGGGGTTCGGGGTGGTTTATATATTGAATAACAGATACCCGGGAGTGAGTTACAGACTGGAATCTAATCGAGGGGTTCGGGGTGGTTTATATGTAGAATAACAGATACCCGGGAGTGAGTTACAGACTGGAATCTAATCGAGGGGTTCGGGGTGGTTTATATATAGAATAACAGATACCCGGGAGTGAGTTACAGACTGGAATCTAATCGAGGGGCTCGGGGTGATTTATATATAGAATAACAGACACCCGGGAGTGAGTTACAGACTGGAATCTAATCGAGGGGTTCGGGGTGGTTTATATATAGAATAACAGATACCCGGGAGTGAGTTACAGACTGGAATCTAATCGAGGGGTTCGGGGTGGTTTATATATAGAATAACAGATACCTGGGAGTGAGTTACAGACTGGAATCTAATCGAGGGTTCTGGGTGGTTTATATATAGAATAACAGATACCCAGGAGTGAGTTACAGACTGGAATCTAATCGAGGGGTTCGGGGTGGTTTATATATAGAATAACAGATACCCGGGAGGGGGTTACAGACTGGAATCTAATCGAGGGGTTAGGGGTGGTTTATATATAGAATAACAGATACCCGGGAGTGAGTTACAGACTGGAATCTAATCGAGGGGTTCGGTGTGGTTTATATATAGAATAACAGATACCCGGGAGTGAGTTACAGACTGGAATCTAATCGAGGGGTTCGGGGTGGTTTATATATAGAATAACAGATACCCGGGAGTGAGTTACAGACTGGAATCTAATCGAGGGGTTCGGGATGGTTTATATATAGAATAACAGATACCCGGGAGTGAGTTACAGACTGGAATCTAATCGAGGGGTTCGGGGTGGTTTATATATAGAATAACAGATACCCGGGAGTGAGTTACAGACTGGAATCTAATCGAGGGGTTCGGGGTGGTTTATATATAGAATAACAGATACCCAGGAGTGAGTTACAGACTGGAATCTAATCGAGGGGTTCAGGGTGGTTTATATATAGAATAACAGATACCCGGGAATGAGTTACAGACTGGAATCTAATCGAGGGGTTCGGGGTGGTTTATATATAGAATAACAGATACCCGGGAGTGAGTTACAGACTGGAATCTAATCGAGGGGTTTGGGCTGGTTTCTATATAGAATAACAGATACCCGGGAGTGAGTTACAGACTGGAATCTAATCGAGGGGTTCGGGGTGGTTTATATATAGAATAACAGGTACCCGGGAGTGAGTTACAGGCTGGAATCTAATCGAGGGCTTCGGGATGGTTTATATATAGAATAACAGGTACCCGGGAGTGAGTTACAGACTGGAATCTAATCGAGGGGTTCGGGGTGGTTTATATATAGAATAACAGATACCCGGGAGTGAGTTAGACTGGAATCTAATCGAGGGGTTCGGGGTGGTTTATATATAGAATAACAGATACCCGGGAGTGAGTTACAGACTGGAATCTAATCGAGGGGTTCGGGGTGGTTTATATATAGAATAACAGATACCCGGGAGTGAGTTACAGACTGGAATCTAATCGAGGGGTTCGGGGTGGTTTATATATAGAATAACAGATACCCGGGAGTGAGTTACAGACTGGAATCTAATCGAGGGGTTCGGGGTGGTTTATATATAGAATAACAGATACCCGGGAGTGAGTTACAGACTGGAATCTAATCGAGGAGTTCAGGGTGGTTTATATATAGAATAACAGGTACCCGGGAGTGAGTTACAGACACTGGAGTCTAATCGAGGAGTTCAGGGTGGTTTATATGTAGAATAACAGATACCCGGGAGTGAGTTACAGACTGGAATCTAATCGAGGGGTTCAGGGTGGTTTATATATAGAATAACAGATACCCGGGAGTGAGTTACAGATTGGAATCTAATCGAGGGGTTCGGGGTGGTTTATATATAGAATAACAGATACACGGGAGTGAGTTACAGACTGGAATCTAATCGAGGGGTTCGGGGTGGTTTATATATAGAATAACAGATACCCGGGAGTGAGTTACAGACTGGAATCTAATCGAGGGGTTGGGGGTGGTTTATATATAGAATAACAGATACCCGGGAGTGAGTTACAGACTGGAATCTAATCGAGGGGTTCGGGGTGGTTTATATATAGAATAACAGATACCCGGGAGTGAGTTACAGACTGGAATCTAATCGAGGGGTTCGGGGTGGTTTATATATAGAATAACAGATACCCGGGAGTGAGTTACAGACTGGAATCTAATCGAGGGGTTCGGGGTGGTTTATATATAGAATAACAGATACCCGGGAGTGAGTTACAGACTGAATCTAATCGAGGGGTTCAGGGTGGTTTATATATAGAATAACAGGTACCCGGGAGTGAGTTACAGACACTGGAGTCTAATCGAGGAGTTCAGGGTGGTTTATATATAGAATAACAGATACCCGGGAGTGAGTTACAGACTGGAATCTAATCGAGGGGTTCAGGGTGGTTTATATATAGAATAACAGATACCCGGGAGTGAGTTACAGACTGGAATCTAATCGAGGGGTTCGGGGTGGTTTATATATAGAATAACAGATACCCGGGAGTGAGTTACAGACTGGAATCTAATCGAGGGGTTCGGGATGGTTTATATATAGAATAACAGATACCCGGGAGTGAGTTACAGACTGGAATCTAATCGAGGGGCTCGGGGTGGTTTATATATAGAACAACAGATACCCGGGAGTGAGTTACAGACTGGAATCTAATCGAGGGGTTCGGGGTGGTTTATATATAGAATAACAGATACCCGGGAGTGAGTTACAGACTGGAATCTAATCGAGGGGTTCGGGTGGTTTATATATAGAATAACAGATACCCGGGAGTGAGTTACAGACTGGAATCTAATCGAGGGGTTCGGGGTGGTTTATATATAGAATAACAGATACCCAGGAGTGAGTTACAGACTGGAATCTAATCGAGGGGTTCAGGGTGGTTTATATATAGAATAACAGATACCCGGGAATGAGTTACAGACTGGAATCTAATCGAGGGGTTCGGGATGGTTTATATATAGAATAACAGATACCCGGGAGTGAGTTACAGACTGGAATCTAATCGAGGGGTTCGGGGTGGTTTATATATAGAATAACAGATACCCGGGAGTGAGTTACAGACTGGAATCTAATCGAGGGGTTCGGGGTGGTTTATATATAGAATAACAGATACCCAGGAGTGAGTTACAGACTGGAATCTAATCGAGGGGTTCAGGGTGGTTTATATATAGAATAACAGATACCCGGGAGTGAGTTACAGACTGGAATCTAATCGAGGGGTTCGGGGTGGTTTATATATAGAATAACAGATACCCGGGAGTGAGTTACAGACTGGAATCTAATCGAGGGGTTCGGGGTGGTTTATATATAGAATAACAGATACCCGGGAGTGAGTTACAGACTGGAATCTAATCGAGGGGTTCGGGGTGGTTTATATATAGAATAACAGATACCCGGGAGTGAGTTACAGACTGGAATCTAATCGAGGGAGTTCAGGGTGGTTTATATATAGAATAACAGGTACCCGGGAGTGAGTTACAGACACTGGAGTCTAATCGAGGAGTTCAGGGTGGTTTATATATAGAATAACAGATACCCGGGAGTGAGTTACAGACTGGAATCTAATCGAGGGGTTCAGGGTGGTTTATATATAGAATAACAGATACCCGGGAGTGAGTTACAGATTGGAATCTAATCGAGGGGTTCGGGGTGGTTTATATATAGAATAACAGATACACGGGAGTGAGTTACAGACTGGAATCTAATCGAGGGGTTCGGGGTGGTTTATATATAGAATAACAGATACCCGGGAGTGAGTTACAGACTGGAATCTAATCGAGGGGTTGGGGGTGGTTTATATATAGAATAACAGATACCCGGGAGTGAGTTACAGACTGGAATCTAATCGAGGGGTTCGGGGTGGTTTATATATAGAATAACAGATACCCGGGAGTGAGTTACAGACTGGAATCTAATCGAGGGGTTCGGGGTGGTTTATATATAGAATAACAGATACCCGGGAGTGAGTTACAGACTGGAATCTAATCGAGGGGTTCGGGGTGGTTTATATATAGAATAACAGATACCCGGGAGTGAGTTACAGACTGGAATCTAATCGAGGAGTTCAGGGTGGTTTATATATAGAATAACAGGTACCCGGGAGTGAGTTACAGACACTGGAGTCTAATCGAGGAGTTCAGGGTGGTTTATATATAGAATAACAGATACCCGGGAGTGAGTTACAGACTGGAATCTAATCGAGGGGTTCAGGGTGGTTTATATATAGAATAACAGATACCCGGGAGTGAGTTACAGACTGGAATCTAATCGAGGGGTTCGGGGTGGTTTATATATAGAATAACAGATACCCGGGAGTGAGTTACAGACTGGAATCTAATCGAGGGGTTCGGGATGGTTTATATATAGAATAACAGATACCCGGGAGTGAGTTACAGACTGGAATCTAATCGAGGGGCTCGGGGTGGTTTATATATAGAACAACAGATACCCGGGAGTGAGTTACAGACTGGAATCTAATCGAGGGGCTAAGCTGTTTAATGGGCAGCCAGATTTGAAGTGAGTTGCAGCCTGGAGTCTGAGGAAAGTGGAGTTACTCACCGAGCATCCCTCGGGCCTGCGGAGAGAGCCCGTTACCCTGCACCACGTAGAAGCCGAGATGGTTGCGCTGCAGCGGGGAGGGGTGG
Source organism: Scyliorhinus canicula (assembly GCF_902713615.1). Classification (NCBI taxonomy): domain Eukaryota; kingdom Metazoa; phylum Chordata; class Chondrichthyes; order Carcharhiniformes; family Scyliorhinidae; genus Scyliorhinus; species Scyliorhinus canicula. The sequence continues at coordinate 3,786,716 of NC_052166.1, forward strand.
GCGTGGCGGTGGAGGAGGATCAGGAAGCGGGTTTCCTCACCCACCCATAGGCTGGCGCCCGCCGCCCGGGACACGGAGAGCTTCAGTCCGGGCCTGCGGGTGATTGAGCTGGGCTCCCACGGGACGGCGAGCCGCTTCCCCCCTTCCTCCAGGCTGACGCCCTCCCGGCCGACGTGGACCGCGTAGCCTCCGGAACCCGGACTCGCCACCCGCACGGTGATCCGGTCGAAAAAGTTCCGGGGGCGGCTCGCATGCTGGGGGTCGACCGGCGCCCCCTCCAAATGGCCATCGACCGTGACCCCTGGGGAAGGAGGGAAGAGAACGGTTAGAGCCGTGTTGGTCCCGGCCTTTGCAAAGAGCAGTGCCACCGTCTCACTCTCCCCATGCCCCAGCCCCGGCCTCGCTCTTTCCCTCAACATAATCACTGCACATTCTCCCCCTCCGATTCCCCCGAGGGAGAATCAGCTCCCGCTGCCTCTCTCAGGCAACACCATCCGCATCGCAGCAACTCACTGCATCAACAATTCAAGTTCTCCTCGTCCCCCTCCCTGGGGCAGCACGGTAGCACGGTGGTTAGCATAAATGCTTCACAGCTCCAGGGTCCCAGGTTCGATTCCCGGCTGGGTCACTGTCTGTGCGGAGTCTGCACGTCCTCCCCGTGTGTGCGTGGGTTTCCTCCAGGTGCTCCGGTTTCCTCCCACAGTCCAAAGATGTGCGGGTTAGGTGGATTGGCCATGCTAAATTGCCCGTAGTGTCCTAAAAAGTAAGGTTGGGGGGGGGGGGGAGTTGTTGGGTTACGGGTATAGGGTGGATACGTGGGTTTGAGTAGGGTGTCATTGCTCGGCACAACATCGAGGGCCGAAGGGCCTGTTCTGTGCTGTACTGTTCTATGTTCTATGTTCCTCCTATTGCTCTCTGTGCCTGGGTACCAGCGGTGATGGGGATGATGGTGTCGTGGGCCCGTCGCAGGCTGAGTAATCCAGAGGCTTGTGATAAACTGCGTTGTGGATACGGCGAGGGGGTTCCGGGTTCGAAACCCACTGCTTCAATTCGCTCGACTCAAGGATCAAGACTCCGAACCTCCACCTGAGTGGCTGCGAAGTAGCCTCGATTGTCGTTGGAACTCACTCACGCCCACTTTCAGGGAGGGAACATCCAATTAGAATCCCGACAGTCCAGAACGAGGCCGTTCGGCCCATCGAGTCTGCACCGATTCTCTGGAGGAGCGCCCTGACCTCAGGCCACTCCCCCCCCCCCCGCCCTAGCCCTGTGACCCCCGCCCAACCTTGGGACGCTCAGGGGCAATTGGTCATGGCCAACCCGCCGACCCTGCACATCTGTGGAGGAAACAGGAGCATCCGGAGGGAACCCACGCAGACACGGGGAGAAGGTGCAAACTCCACACAGTCACCCGAGGCTGGAAGCGACGCTGTGAGGCAGCAGTGCTAACCACTGTGCTGCCACGCCCTCCTTTAAAAAAAAATTCAAAACACCCAATTTATTTTTCCAATTAAGGGGCAATTTAGCATGGTCAATCAACCCACCCTCACCATACCCTCCTCAGCAGCATGGTAGCATTGTGGATAGCACAATTGCTTCACAGCTCCAGGGTCCCAGGTTCGATTCCCGGCTTGGGTCACTGTCTGTGCGGAGTCTGCACGTTCTCCCCGTGTCTGCGTGGGTTTCCTCCGGGTGCTCCGGTTTCCTCCCACAGTCCAAAGACGTGCAGGTTAGGTGGATTGGCCGTGATAAATTACCCTTAGTGTCCAAAATTGCCCGTAGTGTTGGGTGGGGTTACTGGGTTATGGGGATAGGGTGGAGGTGTTAACCTTGGGTAGGGTGCTCTTTCCAAGAGCCGGTGCAGACTCGATGGGCCGAATGGCCTGTACTGTAAATTCTATGATCAAGTCAGGAGTGTGATGGACTCTCCCACTCGCCTGGATGAGCGCGGACTCCGACATCACTCGAGAAGCTCAACACCATCCAGGACAAAGCAGCCCCCCCCCCCACCCCGCTCGATCGACTCGCTAACCCCCACCTTCAACACCCACTCCCTCCACCCACCGACGCACAGCGGCAGCCGTGTGTACCGTCTACAAGATGCACGGCAGCCACTCGCCAAGGCTCCTTCGACAGCGCCGCCCAAACCCACCACCTCTACCCCCTAGAAGGACGAGGGCAGCAGACGCCACGGGGAACACCCACCGTTCACCCCCCCCCCCCCCCCCCCCCCCC